>NC_136513.1:76228392-76335892 GCF_053919585.1 Euprymna scolopes | reverse complement strand
TTATATAACCGCACAAGCAAAAAGTTCCGGCATTAATTAACAGTAGCTTCTTTGATAAGACAGGGGCGCGTTCAAAATGAATGTTTGCGTTAAAAGCACAATCGAATAATATTAATGTGATGCCTCTCCGATTAGAGAAGGGAAGGCAATCAATCGCTTTGATTGACAAATGAGCGATTTCAGTGATTTCGATAACAATAAAAGTATTGGAAATGGAACATTCGTTGATCCTCATTTAATTCCGGGCAACATCGGGTCTCCCGGTTAGTATATATATATATATATATATATATATATATATATATATATATATATATATATATATATATATATATAACATAAATGACCTTGTAACGGATATTGTAATCCAACATCCGGTTTATGACTTCCGGTTGCGCATGCATACATAACAATAATCAACGCGACAATAAAACGTATTGTTTTACTGTGTACGTTTACAGCCTACCAATTAGTTATTTTTTTCGCATTTACATTTTTCAAATAAAAAGTTGTTAATATTTTCTGCATTTTTTTACATCGTTTATTTCCGTATTACGTTTACGTTATTTTAACGCAATTTTCTTACAAATGAATCTACTTTAACCCGTTGATAACCATAAGAGCATTTTATAACGGCGATTTACACAGCGCCTGCATTTTTAAAAATTTATACTCCATTTTTTAATACATTTTTCTTAAAAAAACATTCATACATTTTCTTCTACACTACCAACATAAACAAAAAACCCCGAAAATATGTTTTTTTAATTTGCCTTACAAATAAATAATCAACGCGACTATAAAACGTAGTGTTTTACTGTGTACATTTTCAGCGTCCCAATTGGTTTTTTTCGCGTTTAAATTAAAAGATATATCTAATTTGAATTCAACTTTAAGTATTTTGGTATTTGTTGAGTGCACATTTATCTATAAGTATTGCAAACCACTTATAATTCAATGGCTGTAAGTTTTTTTTCAAAAATAAGCAATTATAAACAGATCGACTCATAGGAATCTATCTAAATTCTTTTTTCATTTTAATATAATTTTATAGAAATGTTTCTGTTATGTCGCAAAAAACAATTTTCTTTACGTTACAAGTTTCATGCTCATACATTAATCCCAATGATCACGGGTAGTATATATATATATATATATATATATATATATATATATATATATATATATATATATTGGAGCTTATAATATAGGACGACAAGAGTATGAAATGAAGACACAAAACTATATATTGATAGATATAGAATGGATCATTTATTGAATAATGGAATACAGGCACAGTTTGGGGGATAGAAGGACTCTTCATGCCAGGGCATTTTGAAGCCTTATGCTTCTCATCAGAAGAGTAGAGAAGGTGCTAGGTAGCATGGGGAAGATGCGGCATCTAGCGTAAGGTTCATTAGGGACGAAAAAGATTAAGAGGAATTATAGAATGTTGGGAAAGCTTTATTGAATTCTAAATAAATAAGGAGAAGCTTATTATATATAGTATGATAAATGGCGGCTATAAAATCGCTTATAATTTTTTTTGGGGGGTATTTAAGGTTGTAAAACTGAAAGGTAATATGCGGCAATATATTTATAAGTTTCTTCTGTTATGATATAGGGAGTATGATTATAAGGGGTCGGTCGGAGATTAGGATGGCAATGACTATGAGTGCGTTTAACTTGATACAAAAGGTTAAGGTACATATAGATGGCAAAGTAGAGGAGTAAGGACACCATTACTACTTATGAGAGTGGTAAAAATGTACCAAATAATATTAGGGCAATTATAATAGTACAAAAGATAATAGTAATGAAAATTATAATAATAGTAGTAACAATAAAGATGAAAGTAAAATAGAATTAAAATTGAAGATAAAAATAGAGATAAAGATAACGATAAAATTAAAGATAAACATACAAAATAAACATTAAAGATAATATTACCAATAGTTGGGATAGAAGTAGATTCAAGATTATTCTTAATAACAGTGAAAATGGAGATAATGGCATCGGTTATGGTAGCAATGACGGGGATAATAACGGGGATAATAATAACAGCAATTATAATGATGATTATAATAATAATAATAATAATGATAAAAACAATAATAATAACAATAGTAATAGCGTTAAAAGCAATGCAGTAATAATAATGATAATAATAAAGATACTAGTAACAATACTTCTACCACTACCTCCACCATCACCACCACTACTACTACTAATAATAATGAAAATACTGTTAATACTAATTATTAGACGTGCGTAAAAGAAAGGGATACAGACAAGTGGGGATCAAAGTAGCAGGAAATGGGGTTGAGGAGTGAGGGGTAAGTGGTCCCGTACTAAATAAAGTAAAATAATATATATATATATATATATATATATATATATATATATATATATATATATATATATATATACGCACATACATACATGTATCCATATATACAAACACAGATTAAAAACACATAACAAACATAAAAAAAACATAGATAATAAAAACACAGATAAAAATAGATTTAGAATAAGCCGGGAAAGCGTAAGAATTCGGTGAACAAAATCCCCTTGGGTTTAAATTAAATTAAAGGATTGCTTCACTGGGAACGGTAGTTTCAAGAGTCCACCTTAAAACTTTAAATTTCTTGAAATTCGATTATAAAGTACATTAAATGTATGTTTTTATGAACAAGCCAGGCCTAGAAAATTGAATACATACTTTCTCGTTTATAAACACGAGGGACAGGTCCATGGAATCGGCGTAACTACTTAATGTAGTAGTTCTAATCTCCAAGAGATACAAGAAGCATAGTTTATAGCTGTCCGTTAAAGTTCCACATTTCTCTAAATATTTCGTTAGGGTGATCTTGCGTAGATGTGTTAGTCTGGTGAATTCTTATTCCTCCTAATTTGGATGGCAAAAAAACTGTATTTTTTTCAACGGAGACTCTTGTGATGGAAATTACCCGAAACTGGACTGGTTCAACTATATTATCAGTAGGAAGTTGCATCTAGTAGGAAATTGAAAAATACACATGTTTGCTTGTAAGCAGTTGGGAACGCGCTTGTCTGGTAGTCGGAGGGGGTAGGATAGGGATGGGGATATGTCTGTATGGGTGACGCTGGTGGGTTGGTTTGAATCGGGGGAGCTTTTCTTATGTTATATTTTCGGTACATTTAAAAGTTTTAATGTAAATGCTACTGGGATGGAGGGCTTTTTATAAATCTAATAGTGAAGACCAAATGCGCTGATTTTTAAATAATTTCTTATTTAAGGCGGGTTCGCCAGTGGGGTTTAGGGTGGTGGTTAGATGGTTCTAAATTTAGGTTTTAAGTCTTTAGCCCTGAGAAGGGGGTTTCTAAGCTATTTTTTCATTGGGCCAAGGTTTTATATTGTTTAGGTTATATTCTCGTTGCATCGTGTGCTAATTGGATGTTTGGTTGCAATTTAACAGATGGTATTAAGTGTACATATTTACGGGGATAGGGTTTGTTAGGCAAAGTTGGTTGTGGGCTTATGTTTAAAGTAGATATATTGTTAATTAGACCTTGCCAAGATGTAGGCGATTCCAGGTCGGTAATTTATTTAAAGTTATGTAATGGTTGTGTGTTCAGAGGGTGTGCTAATATTTTATATTAAAGAGTTGAAGTTTTTTTGGCGATTTTTTCAGATCGCAAGTGATTATGGGTGGTTAAAAAAAAGAATTTGGTTTGGGGTGTTGTCCAATAGCTCTATACTAGGGGAAACGGTTAGTGATGGATATTGTTGCATTTTATGGATGGTGAGGAAGCGAAATAGGTAGTTCTTGTGCGGTAGTGCATTTTCAGCGGGGTTAATTGCATTTACGTACATGAACTTTCTCTTGTGCCTGCAACTGAAAATTATCTCTTGTTTTGAATTGAGGATGTTAAATTTTTAGGTGCCGTTATAATCTGGGTCGCCTCTGCGTTACATAGAAGTCAGTATTTAGATTCTGGGATGTCTGGCTTGGATTTTCTTAGTATTTTCCATTTTAATGTAAAGCCTATTTTGTTTTGTTTTAAATTTCTAACTAGGTTAAATAGGGTAGTTTTGTTTTAGGGTTCTCCTTTAAGAATGATTGTAAATGGTTTGCAATTCTGGCCTTTATCGGGAAGGAAGAGAATCATATCTAGGTATGTATTATAGGGCTTGGGCGCGGTGTATCTAGAGGTTCTTCATTTATCTGGGGGTGGCCTGAGTTTCTATGTTCAGGTTCTGTGGAGCTTATACCTATCTGCTGTGTGGTCAATTGTTCAGATTGTGTAATATTGCTTATTGGGTTATGTGGATTCTCTCTGGTGTAACTGGTACTATAGGTTTGGGCTGTCAGGTTATTAGTTGTCGTATTAGGCGGGAGTTCTGTTACTGTACATGAATATATGACGTCTGAGTGTACACAGTCATTCTCAAGTTATTACATATATATATATATATATATATATATATGTTCCTGTAGAAATATATCTTATTTACTTGTACCAATCCTTATTTAAGAAGCTAAATGTAAGTACATAGTGAATGAACGACAAAAGTCTATATTCCAAAAGTCATGATGATACCTTACAAACTGTTTCCCTTACGCCCTTGTGAATTTTTAGAAATTTTTACAGCTTCTCTTTCAATTTTCGAATTTTATTCATGTCAAAACACATTTTATTCCCTTTTGAGGGATTGATTGTTGCTATTTTTCTGATGAGTTAAGGGCAAAATAGACTCATTATTTATATAATAATTAAGTGATTGATTTTGCTCTACGAAACAGATACTGTCAAGAATTGTAAATATCAACTGAATTAAAGGAATACATTATAAGATAGTCAATATCATGAACTTTGGAATATAGACATTTATCATGCATTCTCTCTCTCTCTCTCTCTGTCTGTCTCTCTCTCTCTCTCTCTCTCTCTCTCTCTCTCTCTATATATATATATATATATATATATATATATATATACACTGCATGTCAAATTATTAATGATACAAAGTTTTTTTTACCAGTTTCAGAAACTTACCGGTAGTTTCGTATCAAAAACTTCGGAAACGTTGGCAATGCTGAGTTGCGGGTACTGTGAAATCTTCGTACTGTTTTGCTCAATATAAACAGTTGACATCGTAATTGATGAATCCACTATATTTGAGGTGTTTCAAATTATTAATAAGGCTGTTTGTTTCGTCAATACAATGGGTCGTAAAGGTGGTTTGAGTAGTTGTGAAAAGAGTACTATTATAAAACAGTTAGCGAAAGGTAAAACTACCCTCGAAATATCGAAAATGATACGAAGGTACCAGCAAACTGTGAATAACTTTGTCAAGGACCCTACAAAGGTTCATAAGAGAGCTGGTAAAGGTAAATCTAGAGTTGTTTCCGCCGTTCTCTACGCCAAATTAAACGTGAAGTTGTTAAGAACCTTGGGCAGACAAGTCGAGAAGTCTATGACCAAGACGGATTGAAGAATGTCTCAAAAAGTACTCGATGTCGCCTTCTGAAAGAAGTGGCAAAGTTTAAGCCTGTGACAAAGCCTCCATTAAAGCAACATCGCATACAAAACCGATTGAAATAGGCAGAGGACAACATGAAAACGGATTTTTCCAAAGTGCGTGTCACTTGATGGCTCAGATAGTTGGAGCAAGAGATGGGTCCTAGATGGACGACATCGTCATTAGCGCTTAAGGCGCCAACAAGGTTGTAGTTGGATAATGATTTGGGCTAGGAGTATCGGAGGTACTTTTGCTGGCACATGGAGAGTCTCAGAAGGCGTAAAAATGACGTCAAATGCTTACATAGCTTTTCGTAAAAATGACGTCAAATGCTTACATAGCTTTTCTTTGAACCATGGCTGAAGAAGCAAAGGTTGACGTTCAGAAGAACCTTTACTTTTATGCAGAATAATGCTCACTCGCATGCAACAAACAAAAGCAAAAAGTATTTGCAACAACTGCGGTTCTCTACGCCACAGAAGATGGAGTGACCTGTGGTTTCACCAGATTTGGATACAATTGTGAACCTTTGCAAGTGGACACCAATTTAAGAGCAAGGAAGAGTTGTGGGACCCTCTCTAAGAGGAATCGCGAAAAATAACTGTTGACAAAATCACAAATTTGAATGATTCTGTGGACGAACGTCTTTTGCAAGACATTCATAAAAAGGATCGCATACTAATGATTTCAACGTAGAAATTGCTATCTAGTTATTGTGCTCTAAGCATTTTTCCTAGTTCATTTAACGTTGGAGAATTATTTCAATAAACAAGTTATGGGTATATTGTGTTTTTTCTCAACCTCGTTAATAACTTGACACACTGAAATCAACAGATATTCATATCTTCTGCCATAGTTTGGCAAATATTGTTATACATAAATACTTTTATTTTTTGACTGGAGTAGCTGAATAGTATTGTAAGAACTTTCTCAAAGTTTCATGGGTTTTATTCACTCGTTCCTTAAATAATGTGAACTCGTTAATAATTTGATACGCAGTGTGTATATATATATATATATATATATATATATATATATATATATATATATAGAGAGAGAGAGATAGATATAGATATAGATATATAGATATATACACACACATATATGCATATACATATATAAACATGTAAACGTACTTAAATGATACTATATGTATAAACGCACACACACACACACACACACACACACACACACACACACACACATATAAACGTACTTAACTTTATCTCTATCTTGTTCATATTTCTCAAGAGTTTCAAATATTTGGTTATTCAATCACTTGGAAACATTCTCGAGATTAACATATATATTGAAAACAAAAGGCTAAAATTATTAAAAAAAAAAAAAGGAAAACGACCCGATTCTGGACATCTGAAAAGCAATTTGTAAGGGCGAATGTAGAAGCCTCCAATATTTTTTGTAGCCATAAGGAAAGAAAAGCGATTTGAAAAAAGTGACGTGGCCGTTTTTTCTTTCATTCTTTCCTTTCGACATTTTTTTAATGCAATTTAATTTGAATGAAATGTTACGTTCGTTCAAGAAAATATTGTTCCGACGTTTACAGCACCAACTTCAATTTCGTTATTTTTTTAAAAGATGTAGTTTGTTTTAAGAGTTTGAACATTTACATATATATATATATATATATATATATATATATATATATATATATATATATATCTGAGGGTAGTTTGTTTGCGTATAGAGGGAAATGGTAGTTTGTTTAAAGCATTTTGGTAAAGAATTATGTAGAAGTTTATAAAAGCCAAGAAGAATGTGGAAATACCGGAAAAGCAAAAGAAGGAAAAACCTAAAAGGCAAAATGATTAAGGGAACCAGGACCGCAGCAAAAGGTTCTGCTCCTGGTCCCTTTCACGATTTTGGATAATACTCTTTTTTATTTTTTATTTTTTATTTTTTTGAAAAGGAGAGGTGTTTTCTCCCAAAATGAATCAAAGTTCTATATCAGTAACGGACTTTATATACCCCGGACGTGCCAGCAACTTGGTTTGCTGATGATTATATAGTGAGAGAAGAGATGATAAATAAATTAATAATTAGACATTCTATACTCGAACATACCAGTCTATTTGTTTGATTGTTTGTTTTCTCTTTCGTTCCTTTTGCTTTTCCGGTATTTCCGCATTGGTCTCGGCTCTTATACCCCCCCATATATATATATATATATATATATATATATATATATATATATATATATATATTAGGTAGTGTACTGATTAATTAGCAGGTAATCGGTAATTGGCCTAATCGGCTACACACACACACACACACACGCACACACACACACGCACACACACACACACACACACACACACACACACACACACACACACACACACACACACACACACACATATATATATATATATATTAGTGATGGGACTATATAAATATTACCGATTCCGATTCTGATTCTGATTTACTGTAAGAACGCGTTTTAAATATGCACATATATACTTAAACGTAAAATTAAGAACTTGTGGAGGATGATCTAGCGATTTTAATTTTACTGGTTGTTGAAATACAATATATATTAATTATTTCACATATAACTACAAGCAATGGAAAATTTTTCTTTAAAAAAAATCAAATAAAGAAAGTAAATTAAAGAAATCGCTTTTTTACACAGGAAAATAGGGATAATTCTTTTTTCCGATTCGGATACAAATGTTCCGAAATTCCAGTTCCCTATTCCTAATCTGATAGATCATTCCAGCACTTATATATATATATATATATATATATATATATATATATATATATATACATATATATATATATATATATATATATATATATATATATATAACTACTTAATTTACTCACATCAAATTAATATACGAAAGTATAGATTTATGCGTAAACTTTAAGCATTTACTTCAAAAGTGCTCAATACGTAGGTAGAGCTAGTTAGTAATTTATAAAATATATATGGCGATTAAGCTACACTGAATATTCCGCGTTTCATCCATTTTAGGACTCTTCAGGCTTATGCGCGAATTCTGTGGTTGTTTATCGTTTTTATATGCTCCTCTTCTATTGACTGATAGGAAGGGCGCGGTGCATATTGAGATTTTAGTTAGCCAATCAGCTTTCTAGTATCTACCGCGCCCTTCCTATCAGTCAATACAAGAGGAGCATATAAAAACGATAAACAACCACAGAATTCGCGCATAAGCCTGAAGAGTCCTAGAGTTGATGAAACGCGGAATATTCAGTGTAGCTTAATCGCCATATATATTTTATAAATTACTATTATATATATATATATATATATATATATATATATATATATATATATATATATACTAGTATTTGCTTTGCTCGGGTCTTATGTACTATTCATAGTTTATGTCTCTCTCTCTCTCTCTCTCTATATATATATATATATATATATATATATATATATGTATATTCAAATGTTTTACTCGTGTTCAGGAAACCTACATCTAAAATTTCAAGTGTTTAGTTCCAAAATTGACAGAGGATTTTCGTAGAGTCTGCAAATGTCAGCGCTTTCAACTTTGACCTCTTGGCAGGCAAATTGTCGCCCAAAATCTGAGGTGCATGTCTGATACCCTTTATTTAAAATTTCAAATATTTAGACCCAAAATTGGCTAAGACGTAATGTTTTTTGTTTTAACTTTGACTCCAATTCTGACCCCCCTTAACATTTATTGTTTTGGACTAAAATCACGTTAAAAAGTTTTATCTATATCCAAGAACCTACATCTAAACTTTCAAGGGTTTAGACCCAAAATTGGCGGAGGGGTTTGGTAGAGTTTTCAAAAGTCAGGAGCTGATTTGCACGAAAGATAAATAGTTGAGTCTTGGCATGTAATTATACTGTTATTCTTTTATGTTCTGTTGTTATATTCAACATAGATTGAGCTTCTTGACAAAATGGTATACACAAAAAGTGAACTATTTTTGAAAAACGTATTTTACAAAAATAACACGCACAATGCTTCCTATCTTATGTTGAGCACATTAGGAAGTAATATACAAATTACCATATGCGTATGAAGCGATGCTCTTTGTGTAAAACAAATTGAGCTTAGGTATTGGACAATGTAAAAACATTGTTTATTCACTCCACACATAGCAGCAGCCGTATAGTGCAACGATTAGAAGCACCAGCTGTCGTTTGGGCGATCGGATTTCGATCCTGGCTTGAGGTAGTTGCTTGTTTAGCCGCACTGGTGAGCTGTAAAACAGTACTGTATGTGGATGACTATATATATATATATATATAATATATATATATATAATATATATATATATATTCATTTAATTGTTGTCTATATACATATATATATAAATATATATATTTATATATATATATTCATTTAATTGTTGTCTAAATACATATATATATATAAATATATATATATATTTATATATATATATTCATTTAATTGTTGTCTAAATACATATATATATAAATATATATATATATTTATATATATATATTCATTTAATTGTTGTCTATATACATATATATATAAATATATATATATAAATATATATATATATATATTCATTTAATTGTTGTTTACTTATACCCTGGACTCGTCTCCATGGCTTTTCCTTGGAACAAAACCTGCCTATAATGCAATAATGAAAAGGAAAAAGAAACGAAAACTCTAGTAGTACTTCGATATATTTTCACCAATTATCGGAAAAGTTAATGTCGATGAAGGTTCTTCAATTGGCTTCTCAATTATAACGTGAAGAGAAATGTTGGCTGTTTTGAATTTTCTTAATTTACATGAAAACCCGCTTACGTGTAGCACCAATCAACAACTTCATGTTCGGATAATTATTTCAAATCGAAATGTTTTTTTTTAAACAGTCTATTAAAATGTAAAAAATAATGAACAATTTTTCTGAAATACATGCATTATGGATAATATTTTTATATTTATATATCGATGGAAAGAGATTTTTCTCTGTCAACACACACATCTATCTATCTATCTATCTATCTATCTCTCTCTCTCTCTCTCTCTCTCTCTCTATATATATATATATATATATATATATATATATATATATATATATATATATATATGGAATCAAGTCTTCACTTGCTGTTATTTCAGATCATTTGATACCATAGCAGCAAGTTTTTAGTCTCCCCTTCATCTGGGCCAGAGGTTTTGGGGAATATCAGATATTTTGTAATTCATATGCAAAACTTGGAAACAATTTACGGGTGTAAAATAAGATGATAGATGATCCCTTTAATGTGTGACCTTAAGAGCAAATGTCATATATCCTAGTACAAAACTCAGGTAATTACCTTTACAACAAGCTTTTATTTATTAAATTCTGATCAATAGTCGCTGAGATTTAGAACTTATAAAATCCCCCCAAAACGTGGTATTATTATATATACTCGTAGCCACATTGAATATTGAAATGCTCATATCTTTGGCTCTCTGGGACTAAACTACACGAACATTTTCAGGCTTTGTATAGAGCATAATACTATTTTATGGTTAACGTTTTATGCCAATTTTTAAAAAAACAATAAATTATGCATAAATATGCCTACATTTGTATAAAAGGTGTCCTACTGGCCAGTTTTGCTGCTTCGGTCGTCTTCCTTGTGGCCTTACCAGATTTTATATATATATATATATATATATATATATATATAATATAAAGCTGAATGTCTGTGTATGTGTGTGTGTGTGTCTGGTCACGAATAGGCTCTTAAATGGTTTACTATTTAAAAAAAACTGATTACATATTATAATATAGGATGTATCGAGACACAGAAATGGGTATGTTTGATCTGGCAGAACGGCGGTTCATAAAAATTGTAGGATCCGCGTTCGCGCCTGGTCCACAAAGTATGGAAATAAAAAATTAAAAAATTAAAAAAAAATGTTTACAAGTGTTTTAGATATAGATGTACATAAGAATGCTTTGATAAGTATGTTTACTTAAATAGGGATGGTATAATAAACTTGTGGGGTCTGCGTTCGCGCCTGGCCTCCATAGAATGGAAATAGGAGCAAACTTTAATAAAGACTTTTCATATCTATCTGCGTAAGTATACTTTGATAATTATGTTTCAGTTTGAAGAAATATGGTATAAAAAATTTATGGGGTGTTCGTTCGCACCTGACCTCCATAGAATGGAAATATGTCACAAAGTTTAACAAGGTTTTTTAATATAGATCCACAGAATATTGTGATAAGTGTTTCAGTGTGAACAGGTATGGTATAATAAATTATGGGGTTTATCTATTTTATTCTTACTTTCATCATATTTTGCTTTGGTTTTGATACCCTCAAATTCAAAAATATCTTTTTATAACCCTTCCTTTTCACAACCTCATCAGAGTCCATTTCCTGTAGGCTTTTTTTTTTTTTTTTTTTTTTTACACAGTGATCACCACTTATCAAGGCCCGGAAGCCACTCAGGGATAAGGGTTATTGTAAGTACATCACGTTAGTGAGGAGATTTTATGAAGTGTTTAATTAGGGGGGCGGTTCATTAGGAATTTGTTAACATTAGACTTGAAGACATCCAAGTTGTAGTCCGGAGGGAAGCAGGCAGACGGAACAGAGTTCCACAGGCGTGCAGTTCTAAGAAAGAAGCTTTGCTCATGAAATCCGCGTTTTGATTTAGGCACAGATATAGAGTGGGGGAAATTTTTCACAGTGGATTCAGCTAGACGGGTGTTTTTCGTGAAAGATTGGCGAGGGGGGACCAGGGATTGGAGTTCAGACGAGCATCTGCCATGAAAATAACGATAAAACAAGGATAGGCTCGCAACGTCTCTTCTGTGGGAGAGGGGTTGCAGGGTAGAGAAAAGGGCATCCCCCACTAAACCACGAAGTCTATTTTGTACTCTGTCAAGGCATGATAGGCTGTTTTTAGCAGCACCTGCCCAGATATGGCAACAGTATTCCATCCTTGGCCGTACTTGGCTTTTATATAGATAGAGAATTGCATCAGTAGTGAGATATCTTCTGGAGCGGTAGAAGGATCCCACCATCTTTCCTGCGACCTTGGCAACAGACTTGATGTACGTGTTCCATTTCAGATCAGGAGTAAAGGTCAAACCCAGAAGCTTGTCAAAACACGGGGCCTCACCCAGACGAGAGCCATCCATCACAATTGATGCCAGCTGGGGATCAGAGCGTTGATGATGTAAGGATAGGAGTTTGGTTTTGGATGCATTAAAGGTAACTAGCCACATCTTCCCCCACTGAACCACGCGCTCGAGATCAGAGGAGAGAGAATCCGAGAGAACTTCGTCATTTACAGCCTTTGATGTGTTGCCGTAGATGGTCGTGTCATCAGCATAGATGTCAACGAATGATTTAAGTATGTGTTTAGGGAGGTCATTGATGTAGATCAGGAAGAGAGTTGGGCCCAGGATTGACCCCTGAGGGACTCCAGCATTTATATTGCAGGCCTCCGATTTTTGTCCATCTACCACTACTCTTATGAGCCTATCAGAGAGAAATGATTTAATGATTGAGAAAACATTTCCAGTTATACCGTAGCTGGAAATCTTGTGAAGTAGACCCTTATGCCATACTTTGTCAAAAGCCTTTGATATGTCGAGAGCAATTGCCCTAGAAAGGAAGCCTTTGTCAAGAGATTCACTAATCCTGTGGGATATAACCGTCAGCACATCTGCGGTAGATCTTGCAGAGCGGAAACCATATTGTGTGTTACTAAGAAGGTTATTCCTGCTGAGGTGGTTTACTATTTCTCTATTTAATATTGATTCCAGTAACTTACTCATAACACAGAGAAGACTTATTGGTCTGTATTGAGAGGGAGATGACTTATCACCTGAATTCTTAAATACAGGGCAAACTGAGGAGGTCTTCCAGGGGGTCGGAAAGCACTTCTCCTTAAGGCAGCGCTTAAATAGTTTCGTAAGTATGGGAGCAAGTTCTGGTTGAAGCTTTTTTAACACTATAATTGGGATGCCATCAGGGCCAGTTGCTTTACTGGAATCTAGGTTTTTTATTAGCTTGGCGACCTCATGCACGGATATTTGTATGTTACCTAGCTTGTTCTGTGTTATAGGAGGAAATATGGGGAGTTGATGGCCTTCGTCGCATAGGGTAGAATTAGCTGCAAAGTTCTTTGCAAATAGTTTGGCCTTCAGTCAACGACGGGTACTTTTGATATATATATATATATATATATATATATATATATATATATATATATATATATATATATATATATAAATGGTTTGGCAAGGCCACAGGGAAGACAACCGGAGCAACAAAACTGGCAACATAATTTGGAAAAAATTTCACCATTCCTCTTAAAAGCCATTTTGTGTTAACAGCATAGACGATATCTTATTCAGTCCAAAAATACTACGTGATTTTAAATATTTCATCAGGGTTTACTTACAAGGAAAATTATCGTCATGCTATGTTGTCCTGACAAAACTCTGTGCAGAGAGACGTTAGAAAAGTCTATAAGGATTTAAGTTATATATGTGTATATAAAGATAATAAATAGACAATAAAACAATAAATAAATAAACACTATCGTTTGAAGCGTCCGGTGTAATAATTAAAGTATAATATCAATGCTTCACAACTATTAAATAATAATAATAATAATAATAATAATAATAATAGTAGTAGTAGTAGTAGTAGTAGTAGGAGCACTAGGAACAATCCCTAAATACTTTGAAAAAAGAATGTGAGAAATTGGAATCAAAGGAATGGCTGGAAAAATACAACGAATAACAATCATGAAAACAGCTTAAATATTAAGAAAAACCCTTGAATGTGGAAACCAACACACATGAGTAACAAGTGTGAGTCAGACAAACTGCTGCAAAGGTAAAACACGAAACACTACATGGAACCAAGAACATATCTATAAATTCTGTAACCAAACCCTACCCACAGTTGCCACATCACTGCCCCCCGCCCTCCAAAAACCAAGACCATATAAGCAAGTAGAGTCAAGGAGGAAGGAAAGACCGATGGATTGACCAGAAATCAGCCGAATAAGTGCGAAGAGAACTGGAACCTTGGGGAGGCTTATTGCCACTCAAATCCCAGCAAAAACCAATAACTACTGCCAACAAGAAATTAATGGCAAGCAGCTGTTGCGATAATGCGAATTTATTTGCAAATGTTATCGAGAAAAGTGGAGAGTACTGGAAACCTGGGGCGACTTGTTGTCACTCAGCTTCCAGGAAGCACCACAAGATGTTTTCAGGGAAAGATCTCCGAAGACCTGTGTTAAAGTTCCTTCTGAACCAATAATAATAATAATAATAATAATAATAATAATAATAATAATAATAATAATAATAATAATAATAATTATATTAAACTGAATCGATACAGACAGTCGCACAAATCGCAAACCTGATAGGCCCTGAACTGGCATCTAAGCTTCAGCCTCTGTCCCATCGACGAAATGTTGCATCCCTCTGCCTTTTCTACAAGTATTTTAGTGGTGAATGCTCTGACGAACTGCAATCACTTGTGCCCCCACGACGTGAGCACCCTCGACAAACCCGACAGGCTGCTAAATCACCCCCCACACTGTAGAGATCCCTAGATGTAAAAGATCTTTTTACTCCAATAGTTTCTTCCCCAGAACCGCTAGACTCTGGAATTCCATTCCAGGTCCCTGCTTCCCCAACAGTACTGACGTGCAGAAGTTCAAGTGTAACGTGAACCGACATCTTGCTGCCCAAATCCCTACATAGTACCCCAGTAGTTGTTTCCCCTGATAGTAGCCCCCTACACCAAAGTGGCAATTTGCCTTGTTTGGGGTGAAAATGTAATAAAAAAAAAACAAACAAAAAAAACAAATGAACGCGATTCGAATAAAGTATATCAAAGCTAACTAGCTCCAAAATGATATAAAAACAGACACGATCTAGTGATGAAAGCAGTTCACTGGGAACTATACAAACAACTGCATCTTGAGTACTCATGCATATTGTACAAGCAGAAACTGGTAGCAGTACTTGAAAATGCAAAACATAAAATCCTATGAGACATGGAGGTATAAGCGGAAAAACCCATCCAAAAATGGAACCGGATGTTATAACAGTTAACAAGAAGGCAAGATTGTAGACTTCGCCATCTCATTAGCCCACAGATTTAAAATCAAGAAGACCGGGAATCGAAGCAAATGCACAGAACTGGTCAGAACATTGAAAGGGATATGGAAAATTGAGAAAATCAAGACAACACCACTTATAGGAGAAACAATCCCGAGAAACTTAGAAAAAAAAATAATGTGAGAAATTCAAATTAAGAGGAAGTCTGAGAAGATACAACGATTAGCAATAATGAAAACGGCTGAATTCCTAAGGAAAATCCTCGAATGCGGAAACTGATTTACATTAGCTACAAAACTAATCTGTCATATAGAAACTGCAACAGAAGTAAAAAAAAAAGAAAAAAAAGAAAGAGGAACACCACCAACAAAAAAAAAACTGAAATCATTCCCCCAAATGTAGTTTCAGCATCAAACAGCCGAGAATGGTTGAGGAGGATAGAACGACCGATGGGAGAGGCATTAACTAGGCCTCGACTAGATGAGAAGAGACTGGAACATTGGAGAAGCTTATTGCCAGCCAAGTTCCAGTGAAGACAAACTATCATTTCCAGCGAGGCATTGATGACAAGCGGTTGTTTCGAGGATGCAGATACATTTGCAGAGAGTATCGAGGGAGGTGGAGACAATCTGGAAAAAACTTGTAACGAAGACTTGATGAAACACCACAGGTTGTTATCAATGAGCAATCGTTGATGATGGCCTGTGTGAAAACTTCTCGTGAACAACAACAACAACAACAACAACAACAACAATAATAATAATAATAATAATAATAATAATAATAATAATAATAATAATAATAATAATGACAATTATGCAGGCAACTGAATCTTGATCATCCAGACACATGGTACAGGCACAAACCGGCAATATTGCTTGACAATAAAAGTCACAAAATCCTATGCGACGTGGACATACAAACGGATAAACCAATTCAAGCAATACGACCGGATGTCATACTAGTTAGCAAGAAGGAAAACAGCCGTTAGATTTTAGATTTTATTGTCTAAGCAGACCAGAGATTGAAGATAAAGGAGACGGAGAAGCGAAGGAAATACGCTGAATGGTCAGAGAGTTCAAAGTCATATGGAAGATGAAAAAAGTCAGGATAACACCACAAATAGAAATCTTTAATGGCCTGTGTGACTACTCCTAATTAGTAAATAATAATAATAATAATAATAATAATAATAATAATAATAATAATAATAATAATTCTGATTTCGTTTATCAACGTCTCTCTGGAAAGGGATGGGATTTATTTCCAGAGGATTTCCCTTAATCCCGGCTTCAAACCAGGAGCTTCAAAGATTAAGGGTTTTCCTAAGGATGTTGGTGGTACCTACAATTGCAGAGGTCTGAAGGTGGCCTATAGCATCGGGGACTTGTAGTTTTTCAATTGTCCTTCCAGACGACTTGATACTCCTCCTAATGCACCAACTACGACCGAGATTATTTGTGTTTTAACCCCGTGTATTCGCCTTATCTCCAAGGCTAATGGAGCATAATTGCTCCACTTCTCATTCTCCTTCTCTCTCACATTCTTGTCCCAGTGTACTGAAAAGTCTACAATCTGCCCGTTTTTGAGACCTTGTCAATGACGATCAAATCCGGACGATTATGTTTCAATTGCTTGACTTTTGTCCCACCATACCTCTACTGTGCCATCTTCACTTGTTCTAACTTCATCAGCCACCTCCTCTAACCATTTTCCAGCACACTTCACCCCAACCCTCTTACACACCTCCCAATATATCCAGAGTTCCATGCGATCGTGTCTTTTGCGGTACTCTCTCTGGGCCAGTCCACTACACCCTGCTGAGGTCTTACCACAAATCCGGCATTCTCCTAGAACCACTTTTTGAACAATCGTGTTCCTAATGCCTGCTCTTGCGCCGCACAAATAAAAGTTTCAGTACTCTTAGTCAGATACCCAGCTCTGAGCCATTGCCATGATCTTTCATCAGCCATTTCTGCTATATCCTGGAAGAACCTTCCATGCATTTTCTTCCTAGCCAGTTCCTCTGCCCTTTCTCTATCCATACGTTTCACATAATCAGCCTTGGTCCCACATACCTCCACTTCATTGGCCACAACCTTAAGCATCCACTCCTCACTTCTAACCACATGCTCCTTCAACGACATCTCCTCGGTTCTAACACAATCTTTTACACTTTTCAATCCTCTCCCACCGTCTTTCCTCTTTTGATACAGCCTTGCTACACTACTTCGAATGTGAAATATACCAAACATTGCTAAAATTTTTCTTGTTTTGATATCCATGACATACAAATCCTTGTCAGACCATTCTAAAATTCTCGCACTGTATCTTAAAACACTGACTGCCCATGCATTAATTGCTTTCATAATAATAATAATAATAATAATAAGAAGAAGAAGAAGAAGAAGAACCCATTAATGCTTAACAAATTAAAATAAACAAAACTATATGTTCTTTAACATGTTAATAAAATAGAAACGTTATACGAATGTTTACAAATAGAGCAATAACATATGTATATATTAAAATAATTATCAAATAAGCATAATATTAAATATACTAAAAAAAATACATAGATCATACACCACATAGATCATGATAAACTAGCCTACCCGTGTTCTGGCGTTTCCCGGGAAATTTCAATTCCGAAGTCGAACCTATAATTAATGATAAAGAATACTACATGAAAATTATGTAAGCAGTATAAATCAGTAATAACACAAAATCTTAATATGACTTCCTTATTACTAATAACAATAATATTAATGATAATGATAAGAATAAAAAAAGTAATAATAAGGTTAATTATAATAGCAATACTGAGAAAATATAATATTAGGTTGCTGCAAAAATAATATTTTTTGATGTTCAATCATATATATATATATATATATATGCATATATATATACATATATATATATATATGATTATATAAACGATATTATTTGTACATTACTTTTGCACTAAACTAATACAAATAGTAATTGTACTACTAATACTAATAACAGTAAGAAATATAATAGTCAGAAGCATAATTGCTACTGACATATTGACAATTGTAATAAATAATAATAATAGAACAAATAAGAATACTAATAAAATAAATACTACTACTACTACTTCTACTACTACTACTACTACTACTACTACTAATAATAATAATATAAAATCATGAACGTTGAAAATTAAATAATAGTGATCGCTACTGAAAAGTTGTACAGTATTTCGTGGATTAATTATATGAGATGTAGAGGAGAAAATAATAACTGAGTAAAAATCCTGCCACCTCCTTTAAATATGACTTGTTTGGGAGAGTGACTAATTTCGGAAATATTATAGGAATTTATGATAACGATTAAAATCGACGGATGATATCCGCAAAACTTACATCAAGTATTGGAAGGTATTCAATTTATATGTTTGTATTGCTATGTTTTATTCTACGCAGGAAACATCACCTCCATGTTATTAATTATAGAGATAAATAATATAAACTACGTAAAAGTAAGTGAAGTAATAAATACAAGATAGATTTTATATACGAAATTTCTTTATTAGCTTCAACCTTAATAAATACTCATATATATGTATATATGTCTGTGTGTATACGCATACACTCACGTATATATATATATATATATATATATATATATATATATATATATATATATATATATATATATATATATGTGTGTGTGTGTGTGTGTGTGTGTGTGTGTGTGTGTGTTCCCCGTCTTTGGATTGAGCACTTTGTAAATATATTTTCACCCGACGCGCATTTAAGCAATTAAGCGAAGCCCACTATTTATTTGTTTGTAAACAAATTATGTTTTGAGCACTTTCTGCGATGGGCGGGTGTGGATTTAATACACACGCGAGGAGAAATATTTACGGCACTGATTCGTGGTCTTATAGTTAGAGCTGTCAACGCGACGGTTGTAGGTTCGATCTACGACTGGGGAAAAATATATGTTTAGCCGCACCGATAAGATGTGATACAACGATACAGTACAGTATGTGGATGACAACTATATATATATATATATATATATATATATATATATATATATATATATATATATATATATAAAATGATGTAGAAATATGTCCGGCTAATTTAAATTTTTTGGGAGCACACCACCATGAACATATATTTCGATTAGATAGCCTAATAATATTACTCTTGGCTTCTATGTTACCCATAATAATATAGAAATATTATTATGTAATATATTACATATAAGGATAATATAGAAATATCTATAAGGATAATATAAACATATTTTTTATATATAATATTACTTTAGGTATGCGAGAATAATATATTACAAGTTGAAACGATAATGTGGCCCTAGAAAAGACATGATTCAATTTCAGTTTGATGAGTTTCTTTTCTTTTTTTTTTTTTTTTTTGTAGTTGCAGCCTATCTACTAGTTGGCCAGTTGTGTAAAAATCCCAAGAGCGATAGGAGCCTTCTATCATGTCTTAAAGTGACACAATGCTCAAAGAGTGAGATCGGAGATGCACCGGTATACAACTCTTGCTATCTACCGATCAAAGTTTTGACAACAGGACCATCGCTAGCACCGTCAAAATACAAATCCGGACGGTTCACCACTTGAGGGCGCAGCTCAACGGAGTTTCCGGCGACAGTTTCTGGTATTTGGTGCCGTTTCAAGTGATGGCTAAACTATACCACCTCACACATTCAAAGTTGGCTTGAAAGTCAATACCAAAGTGTATTGGATTTGCTGAATAGAGTGGTGATCCCCTGCTGCAATGAGGTGGCAACTGGCTGACACTGGGTGCTGCAGTAGACATCGGCGCCGGCCCACAAGTCCAAAGAGGCCCAGACTTGACATCAGAACAGAACATCAGAAGGAGTGCTACGTTTTTCTACCCTTCTCTCACTGGTCCCCTCCTCCCCCGACCTGAACACACTGGACGACTTCGTTTTATTATACGTCGATAAAATCAGAAACATGACCTCCAACAACACCAAAGCAAGGCTGATCGCCGAGTTCCTGCCGCCGCTGCAGAAAAAGCATGCTCCCAGTTCTAGACCCGTATCGACGTAGCGATTGACGCTGAAGGCGGCCACATTGCATATATATTACATAATTAACTTACATGGATTGATTTTTTCAATAAACTTTTAAAAATAAAGGTGCAGCATTGGTTTCTTTGAGGCGACAAATTTATCGTTCCACCTTAATTGATTTTCGAATGAAATCAAAGTGGAACAATATATATGACACACAGACCATCGTTGTGCAAAAATTAATAAGAAAGATGGGTATAATAGTTCGCATTAAATTAATTAATAATAAATAATACTCATCTCAATAATGAATTCCAATTAAATATATATACCATTCGGTTCAGACCCGACCACGGAAGATCAGATAATTAATAAACGTGAATTTATAAGACCAAAAATCCAACCTTGATCGCCCTTCGGGGCCCGTGGCGCAGTGGATAGTGATGTTGAATGTCTACGGTACCAGGTGAGAATTGTTTGAAAATAGCGGTTTCAATCCTACTCAAAGCCGACCAGAGGCTTATTTATTTGGCCAAAACGTGGTGAGACGACAACAACTATGGACGACAGTAATTGCCGAGAATGAAGTTAGGAGATTCAGAGTTCCTATTTCGTCACGGTTACTACCTGACGAAGGCCAGAGGAATAGTTGGCCGAAACGTCGCGAAGCAACAACTAAGAATAATGAGGATAATAGTCCGGAATAAATAAATTAAAGATCATCTTGTATCATATGCACAAATATATATCAAAATCAGTTGTCTGAAATAATATGTGGTATAAACACTGTTGTATTTCACCGAAGGATGGTGCAAACAAATTTGGTTTTCGCCATCAGAATAAGCTTATTTCTTTAAGCTATTAGAGTTATTTCCATTTTTAAGCTTATGAGTTTCTACACGCTTGATTTTCATAAACCAAGATGTATGCGTTTTATTCTCTCCTAATCCTTACATATGGCAACGTTTCGTAATTAGTTAGATTATTTTATTAATAATATATATATATATATATATATATATATACATATATATATATATATATACTTGTACTTTTTTGTAGAAAAAGAAATCCCATACAGTGCTCTATTATTAGGGAAAAAACCTTTCTCGAAATAAGAGCAATATATTTTTTTGTATAATATATACCGGAATTTACATTTATATCGGTAGTCGGTACAGACGGTTTCAAGCCCGGTAGTTGAGGACTGCTCTTAATGTCCGCCTCAGGCTCTCTTCAGCCGACTCTCATCTGTCTTTAACCAGAACCGAAACTCTATATGTGCACACCATAATTTTTATTTTTATTTATTTATCTATTTTATCCTTTATTTATTTTATTTTTTTATTTTTTTTGTATGCTACTTTAATAAGGTAATACATTTGAAGCAATAAATTAAAAAGTATGGGATGATGCCTTCTATATTATTATTTTTTTAAAGCATCCCCCCTGTCATTCAGTTTAAGTCTCGTTTAAAAGCGTTCTAAAAGTTCATTTTGAAGTTATGTCTAATCTCGATTAAAAATAGGGTAATAAAATTTAGATTGAAATAGACCTAGGAAGTGCCCAGGGGATGGTATATACTAATATTTAAGTATCGCTTTGCGTTTAAAAACGTTTAAGGTTTATTTTAAAATAATCTCTAGTTTCGTTTTAATTACGGTAATAATATTTAGTTAAAATAGACATAAAATGTGTAAAAATATGGCATATGTTTATATTTAAGTCTCGTTTCACGTTTAAAATTATTTAAACCGTTATTTTAAAATTATATGTAATTTCGTTTTAAAAAAACGGTAATAAATCTTATATTGAAATAGGTCCAAACGGTGTCAATATTTGCGTTTTTATATTTTAGTATATTAATTATAACATGATCTCGCTCTATTTAAAAACACGTTTTAAAACATTTAAAATTTTTAACTTAAAAATTCTCTGTAGATCTCGTTTAAAATGGGTGATAAGATCTACAATAATATAAAATAAAATATTTTGACATGTGTCTATAACTAAATCCCTTTTTTATCTTCACGTTTTATCTTTTTTTCTATCCTAATTTATAAGAAGCGGTCCTCTTCTATGTATACATTCCTTCAAGCATTCATTTCTTACATTTAAGCATCCATCTTCTTGGGTTGCTTTTAAAATATAATACTTTTCGGCATTGCAGAGCGAGCATTGTTTTAGCTCTGGGGAGTATGAAGGTTTTTGCTCGATTTTCTTCCATTTCACCGTAAAAGGTGCACCTTCTTCTTTTAACTGCCAGATCTTGTTTGCTAAAGCCGTATTACTTCTCTCTTTTGCTCTAAAAGAGCTCATGTGCATGTAATATCTCTGTTTAAACGGCCCCTTCGTCATTCCAATGTATTTATTAGTTACATTTGTGGATGTATTCGTTACAGTTGCTTCATATACAAGTGACTCTGCTTCACAATTCCCTTCAAGCGGGCACTCATTTTTGGCTCTGCAAGAGCATGTTGCATTTTCCCTCTCTATTGGTTCTCTAGAGATGATGGATTTTATTGACGGTGTTGTTGAGTAGCTTATTTTAATTGTATTTCTATTGAATATTTTATGTAGCTTGTGTTTTTTTGGAAAATGTTTATCTAGTAGTTTCAAGAACAACCGTCCTACTTTAGTTTTTATATTTAATGAAAATGGAGGTAGAAACCAAATTACTTTCCGTCCTCTGTTTTTTTGTTTTTTTTGTTGGTTATGGGTTGGTTTGAATCTTATTTTTTCTTTAAATCCACTTTTATGGAGCGCGTCATTGTAATATTGAGCTGCTTGTTCAAATACTTCTGCATTTGAAGACAATGTAGATATTCTTTTGCTCACATTTGCTACCATATTTTTAAATATTGTCGGGGGTGGCATGAACCTTTGTTTATGTATACTAATTTTTCATTTGGTTTATGAAAGGGTTTATATATTCTTTTTTGGAGATCTAAAGTTACGTCTAAGAAGTCCACTTTACGTAAATTTGTGGATATTATTATTTTAAATCCTAACTCCTTGAAATACTTTTCTACTTCTTTTCTAAACCTGTCTAATGCATTTCCATTGTAATTTCGCGATAGACATAAACCATCATCTCTATATAGTCCGAATGAATGATCTGGGAATTTCTTTTCTAAGTTGGTCAGTATAAACAGTCCGACTAAATCGCACGCGTCTGCACTGTCATAGGCCCCCATTGCGACGTCAAATTGGTCCTCATCGTTTGTTTTTTTTAACCCACGTTTTTCCTTCGAAAAACAAAAGAGTTCGTCTTGCTTGCATTGTGTCTATCTCTAGGGTGCTTATCTTTCTATATTTTGATGCAAATTGTAATATCTTTTCTAAGATTTCTTTAGTAATGGAGGGATAAAAATCCACTATATCCATCTGGGTGAACCTGCAATTTTGCGGTTCTTCTATATTTTTAAACCAGTCCAGGACTGAGTTTGTATTTGCCCACAATTTAAGGTTCAAATTTCTTTTTACATCCTTAACTATCTCCTTGATAATGAATTTGCTAGCCAGGCCTATTTCACTTTTGGCGGGGTTAATTAGCCGACCTTCATACTCCCCAGAGCTAAAACAATGCTCGCTCTGCAATGCCGAAAAGTATTATATTTTAAAAGCAACCCAAGAAGATGGATGCTTAAATGTAAGAAATGAATGCTTGAAGGAATGTATACATAGAAGAGGACCGCTTCTTATGAATTAGGATAGAAAAAAAGATAAAACGTGAAGATAAAAAAAAGGATTTAGTTATAGACACATGTCAAAATATTTTATTTTATATTATTGTAGATCTTATCACCCATTTTAAACGAGATCTAGAGAGAATTTTTAAGTTAAAAATTTTAAAAGTTTTAAAACGTGTTTTTAAATAGAGCGAGATCATGTTATAATTAATATACTTAAATATAAAAACGCAAATATTGACACCGTTTGGACCTATTTCAATATAAGATTTATTACCGTTTTTTAAAACGAAATTACATATAATTTTAAAATAACGGTTTAAATAATTTTAAACGTGAAACGAGACTTAAATATAAACATATGCCTTATTTTTACACAATTTAAGTCTGTTTTAACTAAATATTATTACCGTAATTAAAACGAAACTAGAGATTATTTTAAAATAAACCTTAAACGTTTTTAAACGCAAAGCGATACTTAAATATTAGTATATACCATCCCCTGGGCACTTCCTAGGTCTATTTCAATCTAAATTTTATTATCCTATTTTTAATCGAGATTAGACATAACTTCAAAATGAACTTTTTAAACGCTTTTAAACGAGACTTAAACTGAATGACAGGGGGAATGCTTTAAAAAAATAATAATATAGAAGGCATCATCCCATACTTTTTAATTTATTGCTTCAAATGTATTACCTTATTAAAGTAGCATACAAAAAATAAATAAAAAAATAAAGGATAAAATAAATAAATAAATAAAAATAAAAATTATGGTGTGCACATATAGAGTTTCGGTTCCGGTTAAAAACAGATAAGAGTCGGCTGAAGAGAGCCTGAGGCAGACATTAAGAGCAGTCCTCAACTACCGGGCTTGAAACCGTCTGTACCGACTACCGATATAAATGTAAATTCCTGTATATATCATACAAATATATATATATATATATATATATATATATATATATATATATATATATATATATATATATATATATATATATGTGTGTGTGTGTGTGTGTATGTATGTACGTATGTATTTATGTAGGTATGTATGTAAATTCGACTGTCAGGTCATGTCATATGCTACTGGTACCATGTAACCCAGAACTAGCGTCGTCACGCTGTGGTCACCGGCGACTAAACTGGTTCCCCCACCAGACTTGTTTGTGTAGGAGGGCGGCTAGTCTCCCTGAAGGATTAAAAATAAGACCTTTCAAAGGGCGAATGAACCCCTTTTTCGGGGTCAACGGCCAACTAGCACCGTCATAATTGTATTTGGTTCTTCTGAGAAAGCTGTGTCTTATTTTGCGGACATCAATTGTATGTTAAGGAAAAAAAAACTTCAAAGTATTTTAATATATTTCCTCCAATTTTGTTAAAGCGAAAACACAAAGATAATAATTGGCTTTTTAATTATAAACGAACGTGAAAGAGAAGGCCGATTTTAATTACCTTGAATCTCTTAATTATTATCGTACTTTACATAAAAGCGTACTCACGGTTCGTACCTAATTAACGTCTTCACTTCAAGTTTATCCTGCTAATTAATTAAAAGCGCAAAAATAAAAGAAGCAATTGAACTGTAAAGCATAGTAAACGTGTATGATATATATCTAATATCTAAAGTTATTTGGTCGGATTTTCTATGTTAAATCAAAATAGAATTAAATTTCGTGTATTCCGCCGAGGAAAATGATTACAATGAAGCAAACTTAAAATAATGACATAAAAGACTCCAAATATAAGAAAGCTAATATTTGATTTAATTTACTCGTAAAAATATGAGTTATCTCCCTTAGATTTTGTTTGTTTTAATATCTCTGTTAATGAAACATAAATAGCACTTTAATTTTAAGCATTAATTTATCCCAGGATATGCTGGACAGGTGTAACAATAGTTTATAATAGAATTATGCTTTGCTTAGTTAAATAAAACGACCGTAACTCTTTCAAAACGGATGAACGAAATTAAATAAAAACAAGTGAAGCATGCATTACCCCCCCCTGAATGCACAGTGAACAAAGCATAAAAAAGTTCAGCATTTGCCCCCCCCCCCATATAGCCCCCAAAGTCCCCAGGAGACGTCAAATCCTGGTGAAAATTAACAAACGGCGCAGTTTTATGCATTAACATATGTAAATTTGAGATCTGCACCATGCAAAAAAAGAAATAATTAAGTCCATCATTTGCTCCCCCCCATTTAGCACCTTAAGTACCCAAGGCCTTAACATATTTAAATTTGAGTTCAGCACCATGCAAAACTACTAAATAGACATACACAGAAAATTTTGGACAAATATGGTAAAATAGTCCCAAAAATGAAGTGTTTTTATTAGCCCTAAAAGAGCCCCTGGGGCACATCCAAGAGTTATCGCGAAGTATAGACAAACAAAATTATATAGAAATCAGTTAGTTACAACATTTCAGAAAGTTTTATAAAAATGCAAGGCATCAATTTTTTTTTAATAAGCACAAAAGTGTCATTTTTAGCCACTATAACCCGAAAGACGCCCCTCAAGAGAGGAGGCAACCGGAGTTTTCCCAGAAAATCCGTTCTGTTATTTTTTTTTTACTCATATCATGTTTAATGTTTGTGGAAAATTTCGAAAAATTCCAAGTCGTAGTTATGGAGAAAAGTGCAGACAGACGAACGAACGAACAAACAGACGAACGGAACAGGGTAAATTTATAGGTCCACCCTCCTTATATCGGGGGACCAAAAATCATCCAAACTCTACAAAATTGTCGTACTAGTAGTAATATATATATATATATATATATATATATATATATATATATACACAGTGTATCACAAAATATTTAATGGGACAACACTGAAAAAAATTTTTTTTGACGCAATGAAAAGTATTCTGTCTGCAGCGTATATAACATAGTTAATTTATCCCCCCCCCAAATAATAATAACTCAAAATATAACCATTAAAAGCTAAATCCCTGGACACAAATGTGAGTACAATCCTTACGAGAAGTTGTCAATATAAACATACATGTCAACTCTCAATATTTTGTCTGCCCACCATCATTATCCAAAACTGCCTTTATTCTCCTGGGCATGGAGTTAACCAGAACGTCACATGTAGCCACTGGAAAGCTCTTCCACTCTTCAATTATGACGGCGGAGCTGGCGGATAATTGAGATTTTGCGCACCTCCACTTTCTGCTTGAGGCTGCTCCAAAGTTTTCTATTGATGGTTGTCTTGGATGTGTGTTTTGGGTCATTGTCATTCTGGAACACTGCTCTGCGACCCACTTTCTGGAGGGAGGGGATCATGCTCTACTGCAGTATTTGACAGCACATGTTGGAGTTTATGTTTCCCTCAATGAAATGTAACTCTCCAATACCTGCAGCACTCATGCACTCTCAGACCATAACATTCCCACCACCATGCTTGACTGTAGGCATAACACACTTATCTTTGTACTCCTCACCTGGTCGCCGTCACACATGCTTAAGGCCATCAGAACCAAACAAAGTAAATTTCGTCTCATCAGACCATTAGACATGGTTCCAGTAATCTATGGCGTTGTTGACATGTCTTCAGTAAACTGTTTGCGGGCGTTCTTGTGCATTGTCTTCGGAATAGGCTTCCTCCTGGGGTGACAGTCATGCACACAGATTTGAGAAGTACAAAGATAAGTCTATCATGAAGAGTGGTAGGGCATTCCAGTAGCTACACGTGAAACTCTGGTAAACTCGATGCCCAGAAGAGAACAGGCATTTTTGGATAATGATAATGGCCACAAAAAGATATTGAGAGTTGACCTGTTGTATGTTAATAAGTAAGGGGTGTATTCGCATTTTTGAGTGATTTTTCCAAATGGCAACTACAAATAATAAAACTGTTATATTTTGACGATTGTGTTTTGTTTTCCGACGCTTATTAAAATAACTTCTTAACCTTTATTTTTTAATAAAACGAGCAAAGCCAAAATATTTAAACAATACAAGATTTTTAAAACAACATACTCTTTTTTAACAAAAGCGGTTAAAAAACATGAAGAAATGTGAATGTTTATAGTTTCAAGTCTCAACATAAAATTTACTGTATATTTAGAAATACATTTTTTTAATTTTTAAGGCGTCACATTCCAATTAATCACGTGGGTTTGGCTAGTAACTGTTCTATTTAGCTAGTGTAAGAGAATGGAGAGAGATATAGGGAGAGAGTGAATTATAGTGCAGACACGTTGACCGGAAGTCAAGATCAGCTGATTGGATTGCGTGTGAGTCATGTGATCAGGTTAGCTGAATCGTGGAGATTTGGTTGCGACTTGGACGAGAGCGGACGGCGTCGCCGTTGTCTCCTCCCCTTCGCTATGGGGTGGGGGAACGAATGCTGACGTGGTAGAAATAAGACCTAGAAGAAAAAAACAACACAGGCCAAATTCACTTTCCACCTTCTGCAAGACATCTGGGAAAGTGAAATAAACTATAGAACCAATTTCTTGTCTTGGTGTGAAATAAATTTTCGTCCCCAAAAAACAGGTATCAAGTCTCCCTCCCAGACGAGAATTTCCAGATGGACCCACAAAATGTCAGAAGGTATGTTCAAATGACATGTCACACACATATTCACACTTAACAGCATATGAAACAGCATATGAAAATATGTAATAGAAAGACCACTAGGCAAATCACACACGCAACGTCATAAACTCTGATAAGATAATCAAACACTCAATCTTTTTTTTTACACAGGGATCACCACTTATCAAGGCCCGGAAGCCACTCAGGGATAAGGGTTATTGCAAGTACATTACGTTAGTGTGGATATTTGATGAAATGTTTAATTAAGGGGGCGGTTCATTAGGAATTTGTGAACATTGGACTTGAAGACATCCAAGTTGTAGTCCGGAGGGAAGCAGGCAGACGGAACAGAGTTCCACAGGCGTGCAGTTCTAAGAAAGAAGCTTTGTTCATGGAATCCGCGTTTTGATTTAGGCACAGGTATAGAGTGGGGGAAATCTTTTATAAATAGACACATTTTAATATATCATCTCCATTCCAATTTCAACCAATATACAACAAACGCTCATTTTATGATACGTAATATAACACTAGTAAACGAAAATATTTAGCTGTCAAAAGTCAACTAAAAATAAATGTGTCTGTGGAGCTTTCAGTTTACTATTTTACTAACGGATGAACAGCGATCTTAGAAGGACATTTAGCTCTTGATGATGTCCAATGTTTTCATTTCAGTTATTTTTGCATTCTTTAGATCTGCCCCACTTAACGTCTATAGCCAGACTGATTTTATCCCTTATTTACCTTGTTCTCTCATTATTCGTAACATCATGCGTCATGTCAATTGATGTTTCCCTTGTTTTGACTCTGCTCTGACTTATTACCCCATATATAAACTTTAAATCGTATTTTTTAAGAACTAACTTTTTACAAACTTTGTGTCACTTCGTTTTATACTTAGTTTGACCCTTTCCAAGATTTACATTAGCTGATGTAACATCTATCTGATTTAGGGCCATCCATTATGTAAAATAGTACTTCATTATAGAGTGAAGGATTTTTAGATAGAAAAGGTCACCCATTATCTTAAATTCCCCTCTTGCAAGACACTCACAACAGAATTCATTTTTCTACCACAGCTGATAAAGTCTTTATTTTCTTCTTTCATGTCCTTAACGCCAGACAAGATTTCCATGAACAGAGTGTGTTTACAAGAGCTTCCAGCATTGGAATACATTACGCCGTAGATATCATAATTTAGAAAGTATAAGGAAAGTTCTAAAAAAATAGTAACGTGGTCGAGAGCCCCTCCCCGAAAAAAAAACTTTTTGTGGACATACAAAAACGTGCATGACACTTTTGCTTTGTATATATATATATAACTTATGCAATAAAACTTATTTGAAAAAGCAAACACATCAGATTTGCATTGAATTTGATCCATAGCCACCAGATAGCAATTAATTTGATCCATAGCCACCAGATAGCAATTAATTTGATCCATAGCCACTAGATAGCAATTAATTTGATCCATAGCCACTACATAGCAATTAATTTTATCCATAGCCACTAGATAGCAATTAATTTTATCCATAGCCACTAGATAGCAATTAATTTGATCCATAGCTACTAGATAGCAATTAATTTGATCCATAGCCACTACATAGCAATTAATTTGATCCATAGCCACTATATAGCAATTAATTTGATCCATAGCCACTAGATAGCAATTAATTTGATCCATAGCCACTACATAGCAATTAATTTGATCCATAGTTACTAGATAGCAATTAATTTGATCCATAGCAACTAGATGGCAATTAATTTGATCCATAGCAACCAGATAGCAATTAATTTGATCCAAAGCCACCAGATAGCAATTAATTTGATCCATAGCAACTAGATAGTAATTAATTTGATTCATAGCCACTAGATATCAATTAATTTGATCCATAGCCACTAGATATCAATTAATTTGATCCATAGCCACTAGATAGCAATTAATTTGATCCATAGCCACTAGATAGCAATCAATTTGATCCATAGCCACTAGATGGCAATTAATTTGATCCATAGAAACCAGATAGCAATTAATTTGATCCAAAGCCACCAGATAGCAATTAATTTGATCCATAGCCACTAGATAGTAATTAATTTGATCCATAGCCACTAGATATCAATTAATTTGATCCATAGCCACTAGATAGCAATTAATTTGATCCATAGCCACTAGATAGCAATTATTCCCCTGGAAACTACAACACAGTCCTCTTTGTATGCAATAGCAATAAATACTTGCCATAAAACCGTCCTTATAAGCAATCAAATTTTGGTACCGATCCAGAACCTGACCACAGGTCGCGTCGACATATTCCGGCAGTTTATGGTAAGTAGCCAGGAAAGTTACCGGAAAAAGCCAACACAAACACTGCCAGATGATAAAAGTAAAACGATGAAAACAAAACTTGAACAGAAGATAAGACCGTAAGTATTTTTTAACTTTTTTTTTCAGGATAAGAATTTTTTTTTTAAACAAATGCTTTAAAAGAATAAGTTTATTTTGAAAAGGAAAACACGGAAAGTATCTCAGAAGATTTTGCAAACAACAAAAACAAAAGTGAAATAAGTTTTTTTTTTGTAAGGAGGAAAACATTTTCTTTCCATGGACACGACTGTGATCAAAAACATTTCTTTCAACAATAATATCAGACAAGTGTTTTTTTCTTATGAACTAAAAATTCGTCTGATAAGAGCTGATTAGCTAATCGCGTTTGCTTACCGTAAATTGCCGAAAGAACTGCCGATGTTACCTTGGTCCTGGATCAACACTCACATATTATTTATAGTATCTATATATTAATAGAATTGTGTGTATGTTATTCATTTTGTGTATCATGCTTACATCCGAGTGACTGTCGTTTAAATGTTATGGACTTCCATTTCGTGAAATAAATAATTTTAGCAAGAATTCTTCATAAGTTTTGGTATTGATTATAGTTGATGACACTTTTATTACTGTACACACAATAACCATTATCCCCGAGTAGCTTCTGAGCCTTGATAAGTGGTGACCAACATGTAAAAAAACCCCAAAAAACTCAAGTCATTTGATTTTATAAATAATTTTTTAAAGAATTCTTCATAAGTTTTGGTTTCAATTTCGATTATAGCTAATGGTACTGAAGTCATCTATTTTTTTTATGAATAATTTTACTAATAATTCTTCCAAAACTTTGATTTAGGTTTCGATTATAGCTGATCTATAGGCATTCCAGTAATCTATGTTTTATGAATAATTTTATCAAGAATTTTTCATAAGTTTTGGTTTCAGTTTCGATTATAGCTAATGGCACTCCAGTGATCTATTTTTTTTATGAATAATTTTTCATAAGTTTTGGTTTCGGTTTTGATTATAGCTGATAGGACTCAATTTATATATACATACACATATTTTTCACGAGTTTTAGTTTCGGTTTCGATTCAAGCTGATGCACCCAATTGATATGGATATATTTTTTTGATTTTTAAAATCGCAACTTTATAGCATATAAAAATCGATAGAACATTAACTCTATAAAATATATACGAAATCTGCAAAAATTAAAATATCATGTTTAGGCGTACTTTACGACCAGGTTACGCCCAGCGTTCCTGTTAGCTTAGATAAACACTTTTGCAGTTTTAACAAAAGAGCTGCATTGATATCAGAGTGTCTCCGTCTGAACATCTACAGAATGCCAACATCAATATATTACATATGAATGAGTCCCCTGTTGAATTTCCACAGGTCATGCTAGTTCGTGAATATAAGTTTTATGTATTTATTTCATCACTGGACTGACCATGCATCTATTTTATTAACCCTTATCCTCAAATGGCTTATAGCCTGAATAAATGATGGTCTCGTAGTGTTATATTATTCGTTTTTAGAGGAGGTACATATTATTTACGTGACGGCCTGTTCATATATTATTAAATGTTCCTGGTAGTTGACAACATACATTTTTTAAATGTTCATTTAGAGAGGAGACAGAGTGACAGTAGGTACATGTTGAAGACATTTATATGGAGAGAGTTACTGGAATGATTAAACATATTACGTTTTCTCGTTGGAATGATGAACACAGAAAGACGGCAGTTATAAAAAAACATGATGATAGTTTATTCTTCGACCGGTCGGAAATCATTCTGTAATTCAGAGATTCAAAGTTGTTACATAGTTTCTTCTAAGCCTCCCGCTTCCAAGAGGGTGCCCTGACTCTAACTGAGAATCAGTCTGATCCTCTCTGCTTCTCTCAGTCTCTGATCTCAATCTGATTCTCTTCTCTAACTAACTTCAAACGCTTTCCTATATTGAGAAATCATTTCTGCCATGACGTCACGCGTATGTCTGGTCAACGTGACCACAACTCACGTGTTTCAAACATGCGGGATTTGCACGTTTTGAAACCATTTCTTATGCCCAGGAAATTTCCCATTCTCTTTGTTGTTTTACAAAGGAATTTAACATACTCGTTAATTCTCTAACCGATATTTTATTATGCGTTCTTTCTAAGAATGTGAGTAGATTTTCCAGCCAAATTTTATTTATAAAATATTTTAAAAGAATTAATAATTTAATTGAACATTCTATTAAAAACCTATTGTTCTTTAAAACTTTTCTACAGAGGTCGATTCTCGTTTTATCTGATATCATTTTCATTTAACTAATTATCTTTTTTACATACATGAAAAGGGCACAGCCCTTTTTATGTAACAATAGTAATAAATAAAACCTACATCAAACTTCAAATATATATTTAATATCCTAATATATAATTGAATACTCTTTTGCTATTGTGACACACTATTTCATCCCATTCCATTTGCCTTAGATACGAAAGATCATCAATTATAAGATCCATCGAAATCAATTCCCAAATCGCATTTCTCATTTTCGTATTTTGTTTTTCATTTGTTTAAACGTAAGCGATTTATCTCAAGATTATCTCCCTTGGGTCCAAACGCTATAATAATAACCTCCCTTGTCAAATTACAGCACGGTGATAAGAGTCGCAACCTTTAATTAGTAATTACATTTCAAGAGAATTGCCACCAACAAGGCGCTTCAAGTAATATATTTGTTGCGCGGGCATTTTCTAATTAACCTAATTCAAATATGGCGAATGAAGGTATATTTTTTAGTCAGCATAAAAAGATATGATGAGGATGAAAATGCATTGCGTTTCTTAACCTTTTTTGTCAAAGGTCAAGTTTTTTTGTTGTTAATTTTGAATCATTATTTACGATGAAATTGGCTGGGTGCCCGGCGTTGCCCGGGTGTTTGAAGGTGTGTATTGAGTAAAAAAAAAAGAGGTAGTAGGCAGACAGGCTCGAACTCGTATCACGAAGGAGGAAAAGAAGGTGAAAAAAAGTCGTGATTTATTTGCCGTTGCGTCCCTCGCAAATCAAAAGTGGTGAAGGTTAAAATTAAGTCTAGTCATTCGAATAGAGGGAGATGACTTTCGAAAATATCAGCGAAAAAAGCGAGCCCTCCTAGAAAAGCGCCCAGATTAGCGTGAAGGAATTACTGTTTTAAGCCAATTCTTCGATATTTGTCGTCCGAACAGTCGAGCTTCAAAACGATACCGATGATGTCTCTGTGGAAAGTTTTAGGCTGACATATATACATACATACATACATATATACATACATATATACATACATATATACATGCATATATGCACACACACATATAATAATGATTGCAACGTCTTGTCAGACGAGTGCCACTCCCTCAGAAAATTTAAGTCCATGAGCCCAAAAATGACTTTTTTTTTGTCTTACCAGTGAATTCACACGCTCAAGCAGGCATGACACTGAAGCCATTCGTTGAGATCAATTATTGGATGCTTTCAGCATTTCAAGCCTCCACGCGTCACAACTTTTCTATCGCCACGGGACCATTTTTATAGACAAATGCTTGAGGGAGTATCTAGACACATGATGTTATAGAGTCTTAGCTTTGTACGACAGCTAAGTCTCTCTCTCTCTGTTCAAAATTTGGAGATCCAGTAACAAGCAAGAGCAAGATAGCTAGCAACAAGTTAAACTGCAGACAAGCTTAATGCGGGTACTGGTCTTCCGCTTTATGGTTTTTTAAATCAGAGATTTGCTTCTCCAAGAAAGGTTGCCTTCACCACGGCTTACGGGATCCCTCTTCACTCCAACACACACATACATACACACAAACACACACGGTGCTAGTTGGTCGTTGACCCCGAAAAAGGGTTCATTCGCGCTTTGCAAGGTCTTGTTTTTAATCCTTCAGGGAGACTAGCCACCCTCCTCACCAAACAAGTCTGGTGGGGGAACCAGTTTAGTCGCCGGTGACCCGAACTTGAGGCAGGTAGTACTGGGTTACATGGTACCAGTAGCATATGACACGACCTGACACAAGCACACATACATACATACATACATACATACATACATACATTTAAAAAGACAGATGAGATTTATACAATAGATGAAGATATATACAAATTATGTTCTCTGATAAGGTCGGGTGTCTGAGATTGTCTCGATTTTTATCGCAGAATATTTGGTTTCAGAATAGATCTCTCGCATAGATTTTTACGAGTTTCATTTTTCCTAACTAGAGGCGGTCCTGGATATGACCTAAAACTATATCCGATGGTGAGGCCCCAACTTGCGGGCCTTGGGGAGTGTGGAGCCTCGCTTTAATTGTTATTGCTCACAGGTCCAATCTGACCAGGAGTGGTAGTACCTGTTAGGGTCCCAACTACGGATTAAATAGAAACCGACTTAAAAAACAAATATACTCCATTAAAAACCGTTCCTCAAAATAACTAGATTCGGCATTAAATAACCTGAAAAAGGTTGATATGCCGTAAAACAAAAACAACCAACCAACTAACTAAACTAGAAGAGTTGGTGACGTGGCTTTTTGTCATGATAGATGGTGATGAATTAGTAAAAAACACATCTTCATCACTACACCACAATCATCATAACCATCATCAGCATCATCAGCAATATCAAATGGTTTTAGTCTTGAAAATAATAGTAAAACATCATTATCATCATTATCAGCATTATCATCATTATCATTGTAAAATCATTATCAGCATTATCATCATTATCATAGTAAAATCATTATCAGCATTATCATCATTATCATCATTATCAGCATTATCATTATCATCATTATCATCATTATCAGCATTATCATCATTATCATAGTAAAATCATTATCAGCATTATCATCATTATCATAGTAAAATCATTATCATCATTATCATCATTATCAGCAATATCATCATTATCATCATTATAATAGTAAAACACCATTATCATCATTATCATCATTATCATCATTATAATAGTAAAACATCATTATCATCATTATCATCATTATCAGCAGCAACATCATGAAGAGGCTTGTGGTCTTGATTAATGGTCAGGCATTTCTAAAAATATGATGATGAGCTAACACATATTGTTACACATAAGAAATCCTTACTGACATAAGATTTCTAATATTTAGCAATATATCAACTTAAATGCTATTTGAGTCCAACTTTTTAAGTCACAAAAGTTATTTTCACATGTTAGATTTGATATGCTACCATAAACACGATATCGATTTTAATAAAAATTCAATATACATTTTAATACTTTATCTGGATCATAGATTTTATTTCTAAATATTTAATCGTTTTTTTTTAAATATTTTATCAAAAGTTTATGCATAATCTGTCCGGGCTACTTTCACATTAAGTCTGTTTTATGAGATACGAAGATTGCATTTTTTTTTTCATTTTATTTTTCTAATGTTTTCAACCGGAAACATTATTAAATATAAAAAAGCTGTTCCCCCAGTTTAGTCTATTTTGTCCTCACAAACACACAATTTCTCAAAGGTTAGATTGATTTTAATGGCATAAATAAAAATGATGTCCATCTATGTTTTCTCATTGTTTAACACGGAGCGATATAAAAAATCCTCTTTAAAAACATAATTAATTAATTTTTTAGCTGGACAATTGATTACCAGTCAATTCATTATAATAATAAACTATACTTTGGTTTGGAGATTGCGTTATATTTTAAGGAAAGAATTTTCATTGGTTTAATTAAATGTAATTTGTAATTAACTTTCGTTATGAGTAAAATATTTCTATATGTCTGTTTATTATTCTCACTCTCTCACACGTTCTCTCTCTCTATCTCTCTTCTCGTGTATACTTTCCTTTGTTTATGCGGTCATTATTGGTTATATATATTGGCTGCATACCTCGCCCTAACGTTTACAAGGAACATGACTTGGAACATATACATTGAGAGCATTGCAAAGACTGCCCTGAGGAAGATGGGCTCTCTCTATCGTCATAGAAAGCTACCGTAGCCTGATAGTATCCTGTATCTCTATAAGATCACCATTCGCCCATGTATGGAGTACTATTATCACATTTGGGCTGGTGCATCTGCTACTTGTCTCTCACTTCTGGACAGGGTTCAAAAGAGAGTTGCTAACCTGATTGGTCATGAACTGTCATCTAAGCTTCAGCCTCTGTCCCATCGACGAAATGTTGCATCCTTCTGCTTATTCTACAAGTACTTTAATGATGAATGCTCTGACGAACTACAAGTACTTGTACCCTCTTTACGTAAATACTCCCAACACACCCGACAAGCAGCTAAATCCCACCCTACACAGTAGAGATCCCTATGTGTAAGAAAGCCTTCTACACCAATTGTTTCTTCTCCAGAACTGTTGGACTTTGGAACTCCTTTCCAGGATTCTGCTTTCCCAACTGTACTGACATGCAGAAGTTCATGTGTAATGTTAACAGAGATCTTGCTGCTCAACTCCCTTCAGAATATTGCTGCAACTTATGTCCCTGATAGTAGCCTCCTACTTCAAAGTGGCACTGTACCTTGGTTTGGGATTAAAATTGAATATATATATATATATATATATATATATATATATATATATATATATATATATATATATATATATATACAGAAAAGCTTGGAAGAGGAATTTACTAATCCAGGAAAAGGCAAATTCCAAAACCAAATATAAATATAGTTATTTATATCTTACGAAATAGTTTTTAGCTTACGATAAATAATAGTAATAAGAACAGAGCTGTAAAGTAGAAATTTCCAAAAAGTTTTTATTAATCGGCAGAATATTTCAAAGCTGGTAGCTTCGTTATCCTTAATCCGCGAAGTTTCAAAGAATGCTAAATCCTTTCATCATAGCAAAAAAATAAGATAGTCACGCTAAAATGTTAACATTTCTATGTATTTGCTGGTTACTGCATAGGATGAAACTAAAAGTTTTTGTATTTGTAGTCATAAAACTTAAATTTATATATATATATATATATATGTGTGTGTGTGTGTGTGTGTGTGTGTGTGTGTGTGTGTGTGTGTGTGCATATATAATTCAGCTGTGATTGTTTGAGAAATCCAGAGTAGTAAGGAATTTATTCTTTATTAGGATCAAAATTAGCAAGTGTAATTTGATATTAAGCACTATTTTGTAAACATCAGAGTTTCATTGCATTAACATCTAGATAAACCACAGAAATACATTATATATATATATATATATATATATATATATATATATACGTAATATGTCTGTTTGTCTGTCTGTCTGTCTTCATATTTTGAAACTCTATCTCCCCTGAAACTAAAAGCCGCAAAGCAGCGTTAATGTCCTCAAATGATTGGATTTCTTACGGACCATGCTTTTTATGGGTCGTTTTAATAGTTTTAAGGGGTAAAAAAATGGGTAAAAATTGAAAAGATTGTTATACATTTTGCTCATTCATCTAAGTTTATTTTTAATTTTTAATCAGTTCGTATGTGTCAGGTTGATACAGTGGAAACATCACCAGTTTGAATGTTACAATTTCGGTTTCTATTCTAGCTGATGGCACCCAAATACTTATTTTTTTACATTTGAAATCACAACTCTATAATAATATATACGAAATCTGGACAAATTAAAATATCATATTTAAACGTATTTTTACGATCGGGCAAGGCCGAGAACTCCCAACATTAGTATATATATATATATATATATATATATATATATATATATATATATATATATATATATATATATATATATGTGTGTGTGTGTATATATATGTATATATATATGTGTATATATATATGTGTATATATATGTATATATATGTGTATATATATGTATATATATGTGTATATATATATGTATATATATATGTATATATATGTGTGTGTTATTTATTTGTTGGCCCACTGTCTTAATCAGATTTCGACCTTAGAATTCGTCCTCGTCCGTTCGTCCGTTCGTTCCAAAAATTCTCAATGACTACTGATTACATTTTTCTGAAACTGTGCATGGGGTCACACATAGACAAGGGAGGAAAAGGAACATTCTTAGATTTTTGATAAAATTTCTGATTGCGTCCCCAGAGGGTCAAAAGTGGTCAAATGGGTAAAAAAACATAGCATTTTTCAGGATATAGAATTTTTTCCGATCATTAGATTTTGCTGAAAATTACCCAAAAGCAAGACCATATGGATATACATCTGGACGCGTAATCTTTGACCATTGGAAAACTCTTGTTGGGTCCGCAGGGAAAATTCTGTTTGCGTGCGCAGGAGGTCAAAAGTGATCAAAATGGCAAAAAATAGCACTTTCCTGGATACAGAATCTTTTCCGACCATTAGATTTTTCTAGAAAATTACCCAAAAGCAAGACCATACGGACATCTGGAAACATAACATTTGACTCTGGGAAAATGCTGGAGCTTGAGCCCCAGAGTGTTTTAGGGGTGAAAAACATGCCTTTGGGGCTCATTTTCATTTTCTCCTAAAATTCATACTTGTATTTAAATAGGAGTTTTAAATGGTACCTGTTGCTATGTTTTGGACCTATTAATTGGGTATGATCCTACACAGTCGGACGATTCTATTTATAAACGATGCTGCTAAGAACCGGCAAATAAAAAAAACAATAATAAGACATCGTTTGTCATGAAACAGTGTCATTTGGCTGTTTTAGCCCAATGTTTTAATCAGCTCAGAAGTCTGAATTGGCAAAATAGGTAACAGTTCTACGACTGGTTTTGACAAGGGAAGTAACTCTTGTAAACTCGATTTTACAAATATTGATTATATATTCGTAGATTGAACTTTAATATATGCGATTGGTTGTATGCTCGTGTACCGCAAGCCTTGCCCACTAGGGAATTTTTTAAAATCTTCTTACCAACAACTTGCCTGTAGGTATAAAGGTACTTTTGTTGGGTAATTTTAATTTGGATAAGGTTCTTGTAAACAATATGGCACTAATAAAATCCCTTAATGGAACTCAATAATTTCTTCAGCGCTCAAATTATACCACTCAAATTGAAAGTGGTATATTGGACTTAATTATTAATACAGAACTTTCTTCTTCGCCAGTACTGTGGCTTCTCAGATCATTTTGTTTTGTACTTTAATGTGTGGTTACTTTATATTACTTCATTTACTTCATGTGTCCGTGTATTACTCTTACTCTCTCACGCTTTCTCTCTATATGTGCGTGCATAATTTCCTTCGTTTATGCGGTCATTATTGGTTGCATATATTCGCTACATACCTCGTCCTAACATTCACAAGAAACATGATCCATGCTGCGAAGAAGGCGGGCTCTCTCTACTGTGATAAACAGCTATTTACGCCTGAAAGTATCCTGTACCTCTATAAGGCCATTATCCGCCCATGTATTGGGTACTTTCGTAACATTTGGGCCGGTACATCTGCTACTTGTCTCTCACTCCTGGACAGGGTTAAAAAAGAGTCACCAACCTGATAAGACATAAACTGTCATCTAAGCTTCAACCTCTGTTCCACCGACGAAATATTGCATCCCTCTGCTTGTTCTACAAGTATTTTAATGGCAAATGCTTTAACGAACTACAAGCGCTTGTAGCCCCTCGACGTAAATACCCCTGACAAACCCGACAAGCAGCTAAATTCCACCGATACACAGTAGAGATCTCTAGGTGTAACTTCACATTATTTTATTTACTTCATATCGATAAAATAAAAAAAATAGCAAAGGTGACCCCCCGCACATTTAACATCTAGAATTAAAAAAAAAACTTCTACAGAAGCAATACCTTGACGTGGTTATAAGGCTTTTACTAAAGTTGCTTCAGTACCTTTTATTCGAAAACATGAGAAAGACATCACTCGCGGGACCATATAGTTTTTGGCTTGTTTTTGTTTGCGATACTTTTGAATAAATTCAATTATTTATAGAAAAATGCATTTTTACTGAATGCAGGCTGGGAATAATGAACCTTTTTACCGAATAGCGAGCGCCATATATATTGTTTAAAATAGATAATTATCAACTGACATGGGTTTCGTCGTCCACGACTCATCAGAGTGGCTAACTCTAGCCGGATTCGAAATCGGATCCCACGGTTAGAAGCCTAAACCTCTACTTCTAGGCTATCTCGCGTGACTGCTGGACGTATTGCATTTTATGTAGATGTTATTTATTTGTTATTTTATTTGAGATACTTTTGAATGAATTCAATTATTTATACGAAAGTGCATTTTCACCTGAATGCGTGTTCGGAATAATTTACCTTTTACCAATTAGGAACCACCATATATATATATATATATATAAATATATATACATATATAAAGAATAAAACATGTATAAATACATTTGAAGCCAAAACTGCAACGCGAAATTTTTTATAGAATAAACAGGTGTTTATTTTTAAAGAAATATATTTCGGAGTAAGACTCCTTTATCAATCTTTTTTTTTCTCTTCTTCCTCAACATGATGTAGTGGAATATCGAATTATATTCAACTATATCTTGTCGAAGAAGAAGATAAAAAAGATTGATAAAGGAGTCTTACTCCGATATATATTTCTTTAAAAATAAACACCTGTTTATTTTATAAAAAATTTCGCGTTGCAGTTTTGGCTTCAAATGTATTTATACAGGTTTTATTCTTGAAATTCACTCAACCCTTCTAACGGCTATACACAAGAATAACTACCCATATGTATATCTGTTTTGCCCTACATATTGAGTAATTGACATAATAATTACGTGATTGATCCTGTGCTACGAAACATATACTGTACAGAATTGTAAATGTCAACTGAATTAAAGGAATAAATTATAAAATGGTAAACATCATGAACTTTGGAACATAGACTCGTCATTCATTCACTATATTGCTCTGTAATTACATTAAGCTTCTTAAATAAGGATTGGAATATACATTATAAGGAAATAAAGTATATTCTCACAGAAATATATATATATATATAAGTATATATATATAGAGAGATTTGTTATTGTTGTTTTTTCAAACGATAAACACGGTTAATATTGGTTCCGCTTCGAAGCTTATTTTTTATTTACTTAGAAAGTCGCCCTTTAATTTGTTTGGACGTATATAACAATTTTATTTATTTATTATTTTTAAAAAAATTATATATATATATATATATATATATATAGATATATATATATATATATATATATATATATATATATATACTAGAATCGTTCCAACAGCTTTCTTTTTGTTGACTCACAAATTAAAACGTTCAAAAGCTAGGAAGACGGGCCATAAAAAAAAAAAAACAAGCGATCTTTTTTTTTCTAGATACTCATCATCTTTCCCAATGCACTTTTGGCAATTCTCTCTTATTTTCTCTAACGTAAAAGTCCGAAGCGGGTTTTGTCACTGACATCACTGTTTCTACTATGAAATCGACGAATCCATCTTCTAACTGTGTTGATATTCACTACATCGACTTCATAAACGTTCAACAGGCGCCGATGTATGTTAATCGGTTCAAAATTCTTTTTATGGGGGGGGGAATTCAATGAGGCATTTCTGCTACTGATGAACGTCCATGACCTGGGTTGCTTGCTTAGAGTATCACACTGACAATGTTTGCAACAGAGTGAAAAATTTAAGGTCATGAATGCATAAGTTCCATCATCATAACAATGCAATTTACAATTCCTTCTGATCGATTCGGGTGGAATAAATATTGGAAGCATTACCTGTGGAACGTCCCTTGTGTACTCTCTCTCTCTCTCTCTTTCACACACACACACACACACACACACACACACATATATATATATATATATATATATATATATATATATATATATATATATATATATGCAGGTGTGTGTTATTATTGAGTAGTGTTTAAGGCTATCCAGCGCATTAAAAATTAAACGTCTTCTTAAAAGATAAAAAAGTCAGTTTAGTTCTAAAAACAAAATATATGTTTAAAATCAATTGCTATTGTAAAATCTTCTATGATAGATTCGCTATGCTGAAATAAATACGACATAATTGTAGTCGAGACAATCGATCTAGATTCATTTTCTCCGCGTATTTGTAGTTTTTGTCATTTAGTTTCTTCCTTTTTTTTCATCAGCCTCTGACATTAAAAATAAATATTTTCGTTTTATATATTTAATGAAGATTACACAAATAATTCGTGAAGTGTATTATGATTTACCATGTTTTAATAAGAGATAGCGACCAAATATTGATTTTACCATTGCAGTGTTTTTTTGCACATAAATGCAACTTAATATTAAATACTAGCGGCTGCGCCGCGTCGGCACACACAACGCAGAGTCAAACACAAAATCGAGTACACTCAACATCGTCTTACCATCAAAGCTTACTTTGTGAACTCAGAGTATGAGAAATTCCCATATGCACAAAACAAAATCACTGAAAAAAACAAAAATACTAACTAAGGGTAAGGATGATGAGTAAACCTTGGATAAAATGATGGTTAAAATTATTACGAACTTGGCAGGATTCGAACCTGGAATCTTATGATCCGTAGTCAGACGCGTTATCCATTGCGCCACAAGTCCTGTCCGTATGCCGAAGGATGTTACCGCGACTGTATACAGACAGTGCTAAATTCCGTTGACATGAGCAGGTAACTTTTTCGACAAGTTTACGAAACAGCCCCCAAACCCTGATTTCGGGGTTTTTGTGTGACTCAGCGTTGTTTGTTACGAACCATATATAGATAAGGACAATCTAGGGATTCACACCTTTCAGGGGGAAAAAGAATTTTTCAATTCGGTGCATTCGTTCGAAAGTTTTATTGGTATATAGGCACACACGCATAAATAAAGAAACAAACATTTACAATTTTATTAATAGTATAGATGATACTAACATACGCATCTCTTTTGTCATAACACACTTTTTTCCAAAGGTTATCTCGATTTTATCGAGAAGAACAAAGAATATCGTTAATCTATTTTTTCTGGCAATTTAACTGATGACAAGAAACGAATTCCATAACATCAAGTTAAAATATTCTGACGTATTGTTAACCGTGGCATCTCTATCTCGGCACCAAAATCAACAAAGTCTTTGTAATTTCTGAAATCCTCATTACCCTGTTAATGCGATATGGTGTTGCTTCTGTGTAGTTCTAAGAGGCCTACTATTCCAAGCCCTTTCTTTTCTTTTTGAAAGGGAGTATATTTATGGCTAATCGTCGGAGGGACCTCTACCGGCGAATGCCGACGGGACTGCCCAGGTATTTTCAGGCTTCTTCTAGGGGGCGCTGGCTCTTCAATTCAATTTTCCGGCTCTAATGTCTAATTTACTAGCCATAGGAGGGGGATAAGTATCGACGCCGACTTTTTAATTTTGTCGCCAAACGGACAATTCGTTTTTTGTTTATTCAGATTGATTACTCCCTAAAATTTCATCCCTAAAATCGTTAATAAAATACAAAATATTTCCTGCAATCCAACCATATTTAGCACAAATAAACATCACTCTATGAACGGTTTCACTGTTTATGTTCGACAAAATAAGGTACGACACATTGTTCCTTATGATTCGCTATTCGTGTATTATTTATGCACGTCATACAAGCAGCCTGGGATTTTTTTTTGGTCAGAAACAGTAAGAAACTATCGATTTCAATTTAGACGGACTTGCATGTTGTTGTTACGATTTACTTTCCTTTCTGCAAAATTTCTGTAAAATTCGACATTCTTAGAATGATGGACATCTAGTTTCCCCAAAACGGGGCACTCTGGATTGGTAGAAAAAAAATTTCAAAAATGGCTTAAGGTTAGAAAAATTTCTCTTTCATAAACACAAGAGATAATAAGCTATATGTAAAACAGGCACTGAATTTTGTTCCTAGAAAGAAAGGCAAGGTAAAATATTTGTAAAAATAAAAAAAAACGTGTTTTCTCAGACATAAAGGAAATATTTAAAAATACGAATTTCCAGCTGACTTTTCTACTACGTTTCCGTCATAAAAAAATGTCCATAACTCTGACAATGTCTTTATTTTTAGCTATTATGCTCCTCTTCAGTTTATGTAACGTCTATATATTTTTTTAAATACAGATATATGGCTGACTTGACTACAAATTTTCAGTTATGAAAAAACTGTCAATAACTATGACAATGGCTTTATTTTTGGCTTTGCTACTCTTCTTCAGTTTATGAAAAATCTTGACATTGTTTGAAAAAAATACGAATCTATGGCTTAGACTTTTACCAAATTTCTGCTGGACTTTTATCACTGAAACTAGGTAGAAATGTCAGTCATAGATTCGTATTTTTATTGGAATCGATATTCTAGCGTCATTCACATCTGAAAAGCTGTCCATAACGCAGACACTGTTAACACTCTTCAGTTTACGAAAAATCTTGACATTGTCTTGATTGATAAATATCATCTTTGAAATAAACCCCACAAATAAATGTATGTGGACATTTGCTACATAAGTAGGATGTTTGAAGACATCAGTTTTCTAACTTAGATGTACCAACATTAATGTTATTATTTTCCCTTTCCTTTTCAAAATTCAATCATGTTTTTCATAACTAAAAACAAAATCAACAATTTTCTCTACAAAACAACCAAACTAAACACTATGTGTAAATATTTGAAGATATAAGACCTCGAAGAATAAACACTTTTACGAAAATGATTGAATCGGAAAAAATGTTGATATGACGTATGTGTAAACAATCAAACTTAAAAATATATGGACTAAGACCCTGCGAGTGTTATTTTCTGATGAATCATTTTTCGAGACTTAATATTGTGATGGATACGTTGAAAGTTGAATGGTGGTGGCCCTTTTTCAGATTATTGAAACTCTCCACATACAACTCATTCAAAACCAACATTCAACCCAGAAAATATCAATTGTTCCGCTTTTATCAGAAACATCGCCCCTGTAATGCGAACACGGAAGGATCACAAAATGGGAAGTGAGAGTTATCAGGCCAGTAACACTCATAGTTCATGGTCTGTATATATGCTGGTGCTACTTAATTCATCAAATTTATTTCTTGTAAAAATAGATGTGAGCTTGGCGAGTACTTTCATATCGGTTCAATGTTGACAGTTTGGTTGTTTTTGTTTTACGGCATATCAACCCTTTCCGGGTTATTTAATGCCGAATCCAAAGATTTTGAAGAAATTTTTTTTAATAGAATATATTTGTTGTTTTCAAGTCGGTTTCTATTTAACCCATAGTTGGGAACCTAACAGGTACTACCACTCCGGGTCAGAGTGGACCTGGGAGCAATGGCAGTTAAAGGGTGACTCCACACACCCCAAAGCCCGCAAGCTGGGGCCTCACCATCGGATATAGTTTAAGGTCATATCCAGGACGTCAATGTGGATAGCAGTGTAATAAAAAATAAAGGATCTCAAATTGGAGTATTCACGCCGGATTCAGTTTCACATTATGATCTCATGAAAGGGATATATATCGTTATATATATATATATATATATATATATATATATATATATATATATAATTATATATATATATACTTATATATATATATATATATATATATTTACATAGGCGTCACCACTTATCAAGGCCGATAGGCCACTCAAGGATAAGGGTTAAAGAGTATAGAGTAGTCAAAAGGACAATATAGTAATCGATAGTAATGGAAGTTGGGTAAATTTGTTAACTTAAGTGGAACGGCTCATCAGAAACTTGTTCACGTTGGACTTGAAGACAACCATATTATAGACAGCTGGAAAGCAGGAAAACGGAAGACAATTCCACAGGCGTGCAGTTCTAAGAAAGAAGCTTTGATCATGGAATCTATGTTAAGGTTTAGGTACAGATAAAGAGTGGCGAAAATTATTGATAATGTTTTCAGCTAGTCTAGTGTTTCTTATGAAAGTCTGGCGAGGGGGGACCATAGATTTAAGCTCAGTTGAACACTTTCCATGAAAATAACGATAAAGCAGAGACAAACTCGCAACATCTCTTCTGTGAAATAGAGGTTGCAGCTATTGTAGCTGATCAGTCTTACTACAGTTCGAGTAATAAATCTCGTAATTCTCCGTACAGATCGAGTGTTCCTAGCGTAGGGCCTGCGTACCTTTCGACATCTCTTCTCAGGTAACTCCACTAGTCGGTACCTATGGCTCAACCTGTCAGCCACACTCTTGGAAAGAGGAAAGATCCGGATGTACTCGTATCGCTTACATAACGTATCATATACAGACCAAAAATATATGGCCCACATATTTTTTTTATTATATTAAATTCCTAGACCGCTGTCGCTTTGATCATTATTACAAAAAGTGTCTTCATTTAAATAATCTTTCTAGATGGAATACGTATATTTTGAAGGACCTATAGAAAGAAAGAATGTTATTATGGAAAACATGGTGCAAGAACAAAAAGGAGCTTTGTCTAGTCAGAATCAACTATTGATTTGAATATAGGTTAGTAATAGAGAACTTCAAGAACTAGACATCCTCACTTTATTATATAAATGGTAAATCTACGATATATGGTATATCTTTTACATAAAATGCTATACCCAAAACAATAGGTATGTGCCAATGAATCTTACACAAGCGTCCAATCTTCCATTTTGTAATAAACAGTGATGGTTATTTATTTGCATTCATATACATACATACATACATACATACATATATATATATATATATATATATATATATATATATATATATATAAGAGCAAATAGTTAATAAAACATGTAAAAAAACACTTTGAAAAAGAGTTAAAAGCATATTTAATCTGAAAAGGAAACACTTAATAAGTGGATAGTCCTTAAGACGCGGAGTTTCAAAGTAATACTTTCCTTCTCATCAGAGGGTAGGAATTAGTAAAATGCGGGATCGGATTTTGCATACAAAAGTATTTGATGAAACTGCAAGTAAGTCAAAGATCTTACTTGATAACAAAATGTGAAGCAGAGGGAATATGGTGAAGAAAAAGATGATTTCACGTGAATATATGACGTGTGTGTGTGTGTGTGCGTGCGTGCGTGTGTGTGTGAGTGTGCGGGCACGCGTGTGTGTGTTTGTGATTCCACTCCATTACACGAAAGGTGAGACGCAACACATATGCCTTTTCCTATCACTCGACGAGTAGTTCGAGGAAGCGAGAAAGCAAACAGCACACCAGAATACAAACTCTGACTTCCCCCATTACATGAAATGAATTTGGAAAGAAATCCTTCACTCGATAAAAAAAAAGTATTCATTCATCGGCGCCTTTTCTCTTAAGGTCATCATGAATTATAATAATAATATTAATTAAAAAGTAAGATTTTGAGGTAATTTAATGGGTCGATATTGATGATTTGGTAATATTTCTTGATAAAAAGCAAGTTAGAACACTAGCGAAGCAAAATTATCTTTTTGGTTTTGTACGTAAGGTATACACAACTATATAAATTAATAGATGTACTTCCATTGCGCCACACACATTAAGCGCGTAGAGCACGCGTTTTTCTATGCGCTTTTAAGTAGTTAGGGAAAGCGAGAAAGCAAATAGCACGTCAGGAAACAAGATCAGAATTACTCTACTCCTTGAAATGAATTAGAAAATATATCCTCCATTCTCTTAAAAAGAATTAATGGTCGATGTTTTTTAGGTCATTAAAAACGATGATAAAATAGTATATACGAAAAAATTATTTACGTAATTCTGTGATTTGAATGATTATTTTAGTAATGTATCTAGATAAAGAGTGAGTTCAAACACTAACGAAGTCGTCATATTTTTGGTATATATATATATGTGTGCGTGTGTGTGTGCATGCGTGTATATGTATGTGTATGTGTGTGTATTAGCTAATATAACAATCAATTTCTGGTTTAAGATCGGCACTTTTATCACTGAAAAACAAAATTAGTAGCAGAATAATAAAAAAAAAGAGAAAACAAAATCTAATTACGATAAACCGCCATTAAAAAAGGCATTATCTTCTACCGGAAACGCCACCATGTTGGCTGCTATGAAAATCAAACAGCTGATAAAGTCGTAAAATCTTCACTAAACATTGATTGACTTCCAACAGAAAAAAAGCATTCAACCAAAAATCAATGATTGCGCAAATCAATTACGTAATATTAAACCAACTTTTTGAGAATGGCATCCGATGTTACAGATTGGTAAGAGCAAATGGAGTCCTAACTGGACTCTTCTATTTCATCCTTTATATAATGACTGAAGATCACCCGTGAGTAAGGGTTAATGAATGTAAGATGGCCAGTGAGACAACAGGTTGTGGTGGAAATTGGGTAGAATTTCATTATTTTAGGGTACAGCACAATCACGTTGACACATCGGTTTTCGCCAGATCACCGAAGTTAAGGAACGTTAAGCCTGGCCAGTACTAGATGGGTGACCATATGGTAAGACGAGGCACTGTATGCACCGCGAGGTAAAATACCAGTGAATCTGGCGTGGTCTATTCTTCTCTCGAGGGTAGATGGGACTCTCTTAAGCCGTGATAAGCAAACCGTCTAGTGATGGCGTCACGAAAAAATACCCTTGATAGCCCTGGCGAAGCATCAAGTATTTAGCTACTGACAAGATTCGAATACGTGTAGTGAGTTCAATCTCGGCTACGGCTGCGCTGGATAGATGGATAGATGGAAGGGTCAGCTAAACAAAAAATTGTTTACATTGGACTTGAAAACGATCATGTTGTGGTCACTAGGCTTACGGTACTGAGTTTCACATGAAGGCAATTCTATGAAAAAAAAAACTTTGTTCATGGAATTTGTGTTTAGATTTAGAGAGAGAGAAAAAGCGAGAGAGAGAGCATGGGATGAATTATGTTAGTAGTTGTATTCTATATAAATTATATATATGCCTAGAAAGTTAAGACTTTCTCGCTCTGACGGTGACATTTAAAAGTCTAATGAGATATAGGAACGACTTCACGAAGCTTAACTAATTTACATATGTCTTTTGAAAAAACGAACGTACATTAAGCAATTATTCATGTTTTATTTTGTTTCAAGATGATTGGTTTCATTTAACTATTACGCTCAATTCATAGTTTCTACATTCTGCATAATTGCGGAGAATTCAAGATAAAAAACACTCTAGCAAACGCACATTTTACAATTTTACACACACACACACACACACGCACACACACACACACATACATATATATATATATATATATATATATATATATATATTAGGTTGGTGCAAAAATAATGTCTTTTTGACGTTCAACTTTGTATAATCATAACTCCTTTCGTCATAAACTTTATTAATCGAAAGAAAAACCATTGCATATAATCTAACATTGAATATTAAAAAAAAGCGGAAAATAAAACAACAACAACAACAACAACAATTAACAGTAGAAACAAATACAGATCAACAGAATCATCAGTCTTCGCTTTCCATTCGAAAAAGAAAAAAAAAAATGTCCCATCCCATTAATTAAAACATCTTAAAAAATCTGATAATAAATATATAAACAGTTACCTCCCCTTAATTTTTAAAAACTCAAAACACCTAAAATGAATCGCGAACGAAATAAAACTAACATGTAGAAGAAAAAAAAATGATTAAATAAAATGAACGAATAAAGATCAGTTAATAATACAAATAATTAAGGTTAAATATTAATTAAAAACTATAAATAATATTGAATACCAAGCCGCAATAGATAGGAAATTCTAAGTAAGTAAATACTTTAAAAAACTGTACAATTAGTCTCGAAGACTTAACTATTGCGTCCTGTACACACACTTACGTACGACTAACTTCGCCATTTTGAAACTTTCCAACTCACACTCATAAACAAAAACAACATTAAGATGGATGGCAATAAAATGGCGGCACACGAGGGAATCTGTTGCTAAAAGGATATTTCAGCTTTTCTGAGAACGAGTCTCGTAAATCGTCTTTTATGCTCTACGTTGAGAATAGTCCCAAAGTGGCTTGACGCTAATGGTAGGTAATTTGAACGGTAAATATTTGCGCATTTCTTTGTTCGCTTTCTTTTCATATATGATACCAAAAAACGTTTCCCCAACGACAATCAAGTGGCAACGAGTAGAAATAAGTTTGCACCATTAGTATCGTTACCAAACCTATTCATATCTATTTATATCTAGCTCAGTCTGTCTGTCTGTCTATCTATCTATCGTCCATCTATCTATCCGTCTGTCTGCATATCTATTTATCCATATATATATATATATATATATATATATATATATATATATATATATATATACCGGTAGTATCTCTTTCCCTCTCTCTCCCTCTCTCTCTCTCTCTCTCTCTCTCTATATATATATATATATATATATATGTATATTATATATTATCGAGTTTAATTTTAAATCTACTTTTCTGTCTATCTATCTATGTTGTATAGCGGAAGGGGGTCCACAGAACGAGAACGGCATTTATAATAGGAGGCTGAGATTATAGAGGTGAAGAGGAATGTGTTAGGTGGGGTACACATCTGTAATATAAATTTCTGTCGTCGGTTTGTGCAAATGTATGTATGTATGTATGTCAACACTTTGAAAAGGGTTTCATATAAAGTCCATTATACAAGATGTTAAAAAACAAAAACCCATTACCTTGCGGTTGATGACAAATGAAGACTTACATAATAATACGAAGAATTTGTTTTACAGCTTGTGATGAGAATGATAAGAATTCGATACCGTTTTAGATTGCTACATTTTGTCTTCTCTTTCTGCCCTTAACTTCCTGAAAGAGCTTAGGCTTACTCTCTTTCTTTCTCTCTCTCTCTCTCTCTCTCTCTCATAAACTCAACTCAAACTGAACACTTACTGCTCTGTCTTTCCTCTTTCAACTGCCAACTGATTTCAAACCCTTACAACTGTATATATTGAATCCATATTTCTTTTTGACGTCAGAACGTAGCCAACATGTGCATGTTTTGCACGTGGATATTTCATTGGCTTCCAACACGTGTCCAGGCGACACAAAGGACATTCCTTAGTTCGATTGCTCATTATTCCTTCGACCTAGCTTTGTTTTTATAGTTATTTCTAACTACAATGGATAATTCCACTGCATTCCTGGAATCGTATCTAAATCACAATGTATTCATTTTTTACTTTTGATACTGAGTTCGATTCCAGCATTCTCCTTTAATAATAATCATCTTCGAATCTAATTAGTTTGTTTCTAACTAAAAACCCAGAGATGTTTTTTCGTTCTATCGAATCGTGTTATTCGTTACCGCTCTCAATCTTTTCGTTCATTTTATTTGAAAATGTATCCTTTTAACTGGAATTTAAACACATAAACTAGAATTTCTATTTGCTCTATCTAGTATACTGAACAATTTTATTTATATGAGTATTTCCTTCTGGACTAGAAACCATTAGATTCACCAACCTGTAATTTAATTCATTGCAATACTTCAAACTATATATATATATATATATATATGGATTTCTTCAAGTCCAACGTAAACAAATTCCTGATGAACCGCCCCCTTAAGTAGACACTTTAAACATCCACACTAACGTACTGTACTTACAATAATCCTTATCCCTGAGTGACTTCCGGGCCTTGATAAGTGGTGATCACCTTGTAAATATATATATATATATATATATATATATATATAGAGAGAGAGAGAGAGAGGGGGGGGGGGGTAAACAGATAGATCGATAGATAGATAAACAGATAGATATATCCGTTTGTGTGTACTGTATTTAAAGCTAATCAACGCATTTGAATTAAACGTCGTCTTAAAAGAGTTTAAAAAATCTATTCTATTTCTAAAGACAAAACGTTAAAAATCAGTTGGCATAGTCGAGTTCCTATGTGATAGATTCACTATTCTAATATAAATACGACATCAATTTAGTCGAAAAAATCGATCTTATAGTTTTTGTCATTTAGTTTCTTCCTTTTTTTTCATCAGACTCTGATATTAAAAATAAATATTTTCGTTTTATATATTCAATGAATATTACACGAATAATTCGTGAAGTGTACTTATGATTATCCATGGTTTAATGAGAGATAGGGACCAAATATTGATTTTATCCCTTTCGAATAGGAATACAACTGAATAATTAATAGGATGCGAGCATACGCATCATCTTTGTCATAACACACGTTTTCCAATGGTTAGATCGATTTTAACGAGAGGAGCAAGGAATATCGATAATCTATTTTTTCTGGTAATTTAGCTGATGACAAGAAACGAATCCCATAACATCCGGTTAAAATAGTCTGACGTATTCTTAACCGTGGCATTTCTTCCTCAGCACCAAAATTAACAAAGTCTTTGTAATTTCTGAAATGCAGTTTACACTGTTGATTGTGATATGTTGCTTGTTCTAAAAGGTCTACCATCCCAAGCATTTCATTTTCTCTTTGAGAAAAGAAAATCCATAATGTGTTACCAAGGGATTTTTTTCTCTGTCATTTCTGAAATGGCTTTTCCACTGTTGATTACGGTATGTTGCTAACTATGTGCAGTTCTAGGAGGTTCACGCTCCCAGTCTTTGCCATCTCTCTTTTAGAAGAAATTCGTTTATTGCTAAAGGCATGAGGCTCGACGTATGCCGACGGGGCTGCCCATGCATTTTTCAGGCCAGATTGCTCCTCCTCTGGGGAATATGCTTTGCAATATCTTTTTCTAATCTAAATGTCACATCTTTTGGCTGTGGGGAAAGAGACAACTACCCAACCATCATGTTACCCTCACCACCATCGGAAGTTGTGGAGTCAGAGTGTGAACAGATTCAGAAGAAAGTTTAGCAATTTTAACTGCTGGCTCTACGATGTACTTTTTCATATTGTCCAACGTTATTTTTAAATATTTTCTAGTAAAAATATAGAATTTTAAAACAAAAAAGTATTATTTGAAACAAAAAAATTAAAGCTATTTTATTTGGCCGAGATTGTCTTATCCCTATATATAATAAACACGTCGCAGTTTTCTCATCTGGACCAAAATGCCGTAAGTTTACAACAACAGATGCCACATACAAATTTCTCATGTCTAGCCTATTAGCCATGATCTTTTTACTTACAAATCCAGGAGTTCAAATAAAATCCTAGATTCCTTCCGAGGAGCTACATCATAACTATCGCATTAACCTACAGAGGAAGTAGTCCGACTTTCGCGTTTTGCTGAAGTCCTCCTACTAATCTCCATCAACACTGCAGGGATTTATACACATGATATATATATTGTGGTTACACCCTTCGTAATTAGTTCATAAACTAATAGCCCATCGTTAAATTCCCGTCCTTCGATTCGTAAAATAATAAATTCTCCCCTATAACATTCCTGCTATTCTGATTGGCTTAGATCACACCGATCTCTTATTCCAGATTACAATTCTGTAGACTAAAACAAACGTGCAAGCCGTTATCCAACATGGTACCGGCGGCCAGCGTTTTACATTAAATAAAGCGATTACTGAACCGCACAGAGGCATTTGCTTCTCATTGCTTCTCTTTCCCTGTCCCACTCTCCTCCCCCTCTCTCTCTAAATGTGTTTAGAGGGAAAGAGAGAGAAAGAGTGTGGGAGAGATTCTCAGAGATAGAGTAAGAGCGAGAGTTATATCTCTTTTCTTTACATTCGAACACTATACCGAAACAGGAGAAAGAGACTAAGAGAAAGAAAGAGAGAGAATAATCGTTATGGATTGACCTTATTTTATTACCGCGTTATGTGGTTCAAATAGAAAAAAATATGGTATTATTTCAATGCCATCGTGGTGGAGCAGTGGATAATGGGGCAGCGTCGCAACCTACGGGTTTACCGTTCGCCCCAATGCAGCAGATTGATTTTTGTTTGAAGTTTTAATATTTGAACAGGGTTACGGCTTGAGATAAATACGTATTATAGTTCGTGTTTTTTCTCAATTTTTCTCAGTTATTTTTTTCATCGAATTCATACAGTTTTATTATTTTTCCCGTTTTATTTGTTTTTTTTTCGAAATAGAACGATGAATTTTCTATTTGTTTTTATTTTTGGGTTGTTTTTATTTTTTACAATGATAAGTGAAATATTAGAAACTCAGTATTGCAGTAATTAATAAAACATAATAAATGATAAATACACGAAAGAAGTTTTGTTTCATTTCTTTAGGATAGGATTTCATGTTTTCATTCTCATATAAATTTCCTCCTTTTAATAAACCTTTAAAATGAACTATTTTTAGTCGCGGAGGCCGGTAAATAACCAGTAAACATACCTCAGCTTCATCGGCTAAGTGGACTTTTTTGTTGTTTTTTTCCACCTCTCTCCACCTGGGCTGCCTACTGCGTTTCGATAGCTGTCCTTACCATGAGGAGCAGGAGGTGTCTATTCGGAAAGCCGTTCGTAACATGACGACTTTGGGGGTTGGCCATCAGCAACAGCAACAATAACAACAAGAAAAACCGTACTTAAATTTTTTAGAGGGAGGGGCATGCTTCAACCAGGTAAATCCGGTTAGCCGGTACTGCTAGTATAAAAATATTTCCTCCCAACCAGATTAGTTAACTTTTGAATTAACTCATCTCATTGTATATATATATATATATATATATATATATATATATATATATATATATATATATATATATATATATATAGTAATGAAATCAAAAGGATGTAGTGTTTACCTAATATACGCAATGGTAAACTTCTATCTAATATAAATACCATTTTCTCTAAAGAATTATGTTCGCTTTTCGGATTACCTTGAGAGAATCTTTCCACAAGCTGAAATATTATGCGCGGTTTGTTTATAATATATTTTTTTACCAATTCAACATTTTTTCACTTGGCAATTCATGACTATAATAAATTGCGGTTTCACTTAATGCCATAACCAGCAAATTCTAGCATTGCTACAAATATAATTTGCTGATTTTTTTCTGTCCTCTGATGAGAAGAATAGCAATAATAGCATCCTTTGAAACTCCACTTTGTCTTTTATATATCTGCTGGCCAGTATGTCTTTGCCATAGAACACGGTAACCTTTCCGTTTGATGTTACCAACGATGTTTCATGTTACCAAATGTTCGATGATCTGTCAAGCTGCATCTCTCCGCAGGTCTTCCATTGGAGGTGTTTACATAATTTGTTTTGACGGGCAATGTGTGTGCGTGTGTGTGTGTGTGAGAGAGATTGGCTGCGACATTTTAAACATTTATATATATATAATATATATATATATATATATATATATATATATATATATATATATATATATACATTTTTTTAATTAATCTTTTCTTTTTTTTATCACAGCGTTTCCGCCGAGTAATCTTGGAAATCATAAACTTTCGGTCGATTTAATCTGAAAAATTTACAACCTTTCGACTGATATAACCTCAGAAATCTGTACGGAGTTTCGAACGGAAGTAGAATAATGACACCCTCACGCGCAAACAACAAACAGAAAACAAAATGGCGCTAGTTTTGTAGCTATTTTTGAAAATCACCACAGATTTTGTTCTTGACTAACAAACGTTCCAATTTCCGGATCAGCGGGTGCCAACGTTCGAATATTCCCAATCATTTCCGCATCAACGCTTCCAATCTTGAGATTCTTCGGAAATGTTGATTCAATTTATCGCACTTCGTTTGATTTTAATTTCTCCAAGACACAAGAATGCAATTAACGCAACACCTTTTGCAATTTTAGTTTTACGCTGTACAATCACTTGGACAGATTTCTTTAAAAAAAAAACAAAACAAACAAAAACTTTGCTGTTTCAAATTAAAGGTATAGGAAACTTGTAGTAGTAATAATAGTATCTTACAGAAGAACTCGCGGAGAGCGTTAACAACCTCTATATGCCATCCAACTATAACTCACCTCAGGAGTTTAATTTATTTAAAACTAAATGTTTACATAGCTTCGCGGCTAAAAACAAACAAAAAATATGTAATTATTATTTTTAATTTATAAACCGAAAAATGGTGTTTTTATATAAACAAGTGATCCGTGAGTGCACAGTGAACAAGGCATAAGAAAAAAGTTCAGCCCCTCCCCCATTTAGCCCCAAAAGTTCCCAGGGAACGTCAAATCCTGGTGAAAATGAACAAACGGCGCAGTTTTAGGCCATAACATATGTAAATCTGAGTTCTGCACAATGCAAAAAAAAAAAATAAATAAATAAATAAAAATGGCTTAGTCACCATTCGCCCGCGCCCTTATTAAGCCCACAAAGTCCCCAAGGCCTTAAAATATTTAAATTTAACTTAAGCAAAATCCGTTCTGTTACCTTTTTACTAATATCATGTTTAATGTTTGTGCAAAATTTCAAAAATTTCCAAGGCATAGTTATTGATAAAAGTGCGGACAGACGAACAGACGAACGTAAACGAAGATTCTATGAAGGGGGTTGTACATATCGAGTGCAGGCACGCTTGTTGCTGACGAGCCCGATGCGGGACAAGCAGGTTTGGCCACAGCGGCTGCAGTCAAATGTCACGTCAGGTGTGGCTGCTGAGGCTTCCCGAATCTTTCTCCTGCAGCGCTTCTACCACAGATCCTGGTGGACAGTACGTCGCCAGGTAGCACGATCAGAGCAGACCACTGGAGGTGGTCAATGTGGCAGTCACCGAGTGACTTCTTCAGAGACTCTTTATATCTTTTCTTCGGTGCCCCTCTGTCACGAAGAGAATCACCAGCATCGAGGCCATTCTGCTGAAGTCACAGCTATGCTGGGTCGGGCACGTCTCCAGAATCGTATGCCCAAGATAGCCCTATATGGCGAACTCTCTACTACTACTACTACTACTACTACTACTACTACACGCACACACATATATATACATATATATATATACATATATATACATATATATGTATATATATACATATATATACATATATACATATACGTATATACATATATATACATACATATATATATACATATATATACATATATATACATACATATATATACATATATATATATATAAATACATATATATATACATACATATATACATATATATATACATATATATATATATATATATATATATATATATATATATATATATATATATAAATATACAATAGAACCCCGGGACACGGCATTAAAAATTAGTAACCAAAATACACATGCATGTAACGATATGAAATTATAAATAATACCATAAGATGGTGGCCAATACCGTAAGCAGGGACCAGAAAAACATCGTATTCCACATTGTAACCTGAAAAAACCGTATCCTAGAGACACCGCAGAGTAGCCTCAGCTGTGATCACAACTAACTTCCGATATCTCGACTGTTCAAGACTATCTGCCACCAGGCTGGGGCTTCGGATCCACCTCCATATTTGATAGATGAGATGCAAAACAAAGACGTAATCATCGTATCCGAAAAAGGTTTTAGTGATACAAAATTTTATTAAAGTTTTAAAAAGGATAAGTGGAGTCATTATAAGAATGTTGACGAATATCGATGGGGGGGGGGAGGAAAAATAGACACGAAAAATAGTCAAAAGACTATTCGACTAAAATAAAAATAAAAAATGAACCTCGAGGTATATTTCGTCTGACACTTGTCAAGAGATTACATTGGAAGCGATTAAAATAAAACAATTTATACATAATTGAAATTGGAGACGAAGGAAGGGGCAAAACAAACAAAAAAAAACATAAAACTACACGGGATGAATTAAATGAATGAATTACCCGTGATATATCATCCATATTTCAGAACCTAAGACAAAATTAAAAAAAAAATTAACTTGCCTGCAAATAAGTGCAGACACAAGAAATAATGACGCAACGTAGGCATATTTTTTTTTCTTTTTTTGTAAATCATACATGTTTAAACAGCTCTAATTTATGCGACAGCTCCTTTTGCCTACAGAGCGATGGTTTGCGCTTTGGTACACTTACGGCCTCCAAAATATTGAGATGCTGTTTGGAACGGGCCTTGTGTACAATGCGAAAACAGCCATCCGAATACGCTTCATCACATGCTTTATTGTCATGTGTGCACCATTTTATGACTCATGAATAGGTGAGCGCCGGATGTGCCACGTAAATGCCCGGATGTGTTCTGTGAACGCCCGGATGTGATCAACAGTGTGTTTATTCTAGATCCCTGGGACTTTCGAAAACACGCAGAGACATGTAGTGCGAATCTAACTCCCGGACGTTGAAACGTACGAGCCACATAGTCAGCATCACACTGACACTTAAATTGATATACAACTAAACTTTTTTTGTAGTGTGGGAAGTGTATGTTTCTTAAAAGCTGGGAAGGCAGTTTTAGTGCCGAACACCACACGAGGTTGCACCGCGTAGAAACAGTGAGATAATACCGAAGTAATTTTATCGACAAAGCAGCCTTATTTTTTTGAAGTCGTAACTGTACAAATGCGCAAACCATCGCACTGTAGGCAAAAGGATCTGTCGCATAAATTAGACATGTTTAAAGAGATTTGATTTACAAAAAAAAAAAAAAAAAAAAAAATGCCTACGTTGCCTCATTATTTCTTGTGTCTTGACCTATTTGCAGGCAGGTAAATCTTTGGTTATTTTGTCTCAGGTTCTGAAATATGGACGATATATCACGGGTTATTCATTCATTTAATCCATCCCGTATAGTTTTATAATTTTTTTGTTTCACCCCTCCCTTCGCCTCCATTTTCAATTATGTATAAATTGTTTCATTTTAATCGCTATCAACGTAATCTCTTGACAAGTGTCAGACGAAAGGTATCTCGAGGTTCTTTTTTTTTATTTTAGTCAAATAGTCTTTTGACTATTTTTCGCGTCTATTTATTTTCTCTCTCCCATTGATCTTCCTCAAAATTCTAATAATGACTCCACTTATCCTTTTTAAAACTTTAATATATATATATATATAATATATATATATTTATATATATATGTGTGTGTGTGTGGGCGTGTGTTTGGGTGTGTGTATTTGTATATGTATATATGTGTGTGTATTTATATATGTATATATATGCGTGTATATATATAGGCATGTATACATATGTACATATATATGCATGTATATATATGTATATATGTATAAATTCTTTAGGACTACATTGTTGTGGTGGTTTTCGTAATAATTAGTTTCAATAGCACGCAACGCAACATAAAACTTTTCACTTTTTTATTTTAACATTTTATGGGTGCTTTATCTGACCAAATTCTACTAAATCCACTACATCCATAATATATTTATCTTGAAAGATTTTTCTTTTTTTATAGGATGTCGTCTAAAACTAAGGAATCGATCATGATATATTTTGGAATACACATTCTAGGTAGCACGGTGAGTTACGTGGGAACAAAATTTGATAACAACTTTATCATTTATTGGGCGTAACACCAGATTAAAAAAAAAACACTTTTCAAATATGGGAGGTATACGAAATCTAATATTGAAAAGAATTGCTCTACATCAAATTTTATATTATATTATATAAAAGTCAATAAGTTAAAGTAATATTTTGGCGTGACCGCCTGCGGGAGCGGTAGAGCTCCCCGCTAGGGGAGATTAAGACTCCCGAAATACTGAAGTAGGCCGGGCAACTATGTTTGTATTAACTGTTAAGCTTTATTGCGTGCCCGAGCAACAGCGGATAACCTTGCTGAAAGGAAGAATTAAGTTATCAATTTATTGTGTCTTTTGTAAAACAGACATATACCTTTTATTGTTGGGGAAAAAGTGACAATTCGATGGCGTTTTGAAATCATCACGAATATGATTTCGGTTCTGGGGCCAGACGAGGGGTCAAGGGTTGACCTCTCTGTTCGTAGGAACCGAAACCTGCGAGTGTTCACAGAAAAGAGCACATACGAAGGCAATCGGGGATTCCCCGGAATGACGTAATAATTGATGATTGGTCTAGTGAGCAGCCATATTTACCCTATCACCTTCCAATATAAGCGAATACCCGCGCTAAAATCAGTGAGTTGAAGCTGGATTTTGAGAGAATTTAACACTAATCAAAGAGTCGCATTCATACCCCTTCCCCGACCGTCGCCACCGCAATACACGGAGAGCAAGATTCAATAGTGTGTTTTGTAAAAATTCAAGATTGGACATTTGTATATAAGTTTATATCATATTTTGTAAATTAAAGTTGAATTAACTCGTAGAATAGAGACATCTGAGTTTGTCTTTCTTTTGTGTGCATGAAAATCTATTCACTTACAGCGTGATACGGCATATCAACCGAAGGTGAAATCGACGCTGAAACCGACCAACAAGATCTCGCTGCGCTGAGAGAACTCGTGGAAAATTCCCTGCGAAAAACGATACAGACGTATGTGTGAGGGTTCACACAAAGTCATAGTTAGTGACCTGTGAAACAAGAGCTAGTTCTGAGTATATGTGCGAAATAAACTCTTGAACTAATAAATCAGACATTATAAATCTTAGATCCGTATTGTAGATATCATAGCGAGTAACGTGGGCGCACGTTTTTGTTTTTCTGTAAGCTTTATCATTAAAGGGATGACCCCCGACGCCGTCTCTTTAATAAGCGAGATATAATTTGATATAAAGAAACTTATATTCGGTTACTTAGGCTGTCAAAAATAAATTGCATGTCATCATTTATAGCATCGATAGAGTACATATGTATGCCTTCGCGAAGTTGTTGTTGCAACGACGTTACTCCTGGGTCGCGATATTCTAGCTTCTCATTTGGCCTACCCAGCATCTTGAACCTCAACGAACCATGCGTGGCAGTTCTGAGAAAGGTCGTATGAAATGTCTAACCAATACTGATAATACCGAATCAGCCGTCAAAGACCAACCGGCAAATCGTCAGTGATGGTTATTGTCTCGAGGATTCGATGAGCGCAGACAGGCTTTTGGAATCCAGGCAGAAAGCTAGGGGGGTACATCACGAATTAATTTTCCTTCTTGACGACGATCTGTATGCTCAAACCACCGAAGACGTCGTTGCAACAAGACAGATTAGAATTGTATATTGACAGAGAACAGCAGTTGAGACAAGTAAAGTTGAAAGATTTTATAATTTATTTTACCAGTGTAATGAAGCGGTACATTCTCTTAGTAACATAGCAGCAACACCCGTTAAAGAACGTCTACAAATACAAGTGTGCACACGTTGACGTCACGGTAGGAAGAAGAAGGAGAGAAAAATAATAAAAAAAAAAGCACAGTACGTAGTCGAGCAAGAGAATCAAAGTAAGCTCTTGGAAAAAAATGGACGTTTGAAGTCGAGGGCGAGAAAGCACTGGCTAAGACCGGCGTAAGGTGGCGGGGACAAAACTTCTAAAAAGCATATGTTATATGGCACAGCATTGTAAAACCCGTCTGAGTGTGTGAAAAGACTTTTGGAAAAATAATGAAATGCGTTGTTTTGGAAGCACCACAAATAAATGGATTTCATTTGCACTTAAAAAAATTGTCGAGTCGGATTGTTTTATTTGTTTGTTCTTTTGAGACGGTATCAGACAACGTGTGAGTCCAAAAGGTTCGAAATGTAACAGCACAGATAGAAAGTAACGGCAATACTACGCTACGAGGTCAACAGTTATCATTATTATGCAGTGTTTCAGAAGGTGTTCTAATTTCGTTCTTCCCCTCGTCTGAACTCATTTTTGAGAGACACTTTTATTTCCTCTCTGTACTACCCATTATACAAATTTGGACAGAGCTGCCACCAGCTAGCGGGAAATAAGTGTCGTCTGCTATCTTTCTCCTGCTGTTCATGCTGTCACGTCTTTCCCACTCCACTCTCTCTCTCTGTCTAACTGCTGCTGCTGCTATCTCCGTGTGACGTCACTTGCCACCTCCTACTGTTCCTCTCTCTATTTCACTGTAGTGACTGCTGTCTATGCGACATCGCCACACATTATCGTACAAAAGCCCAAAGACCATTCGAGGATAAGTTTTAGTTCGTGTTAAGTGGCCGATCAGACAAAACCGTGACGATTATTAATGGTGCAAATTGGGCAGCATTTGATTATTTAAGTGGATAGCTCAACAAGTGCTTGTTTATATTGAACTTGAAACGGTCATGTAATAATCTGCCGGGAAGTAGCTCCGCGGTATTGTATTACACTGATGGGTATTTGTAATAAAGAAATTTTGTCTCATAGAAGCTTGTTTGAGTTTTAGGCATATATGAAGATAGGGAAATTATTATAGGTTGTAGGTGGATGAGTTTCAGTTGTGAATATTTTAGAGAGGAGGCCATTAAGTAATAGAGCAGAAAAAGACTAGCGACGTTTCTTTGTGAGAAGTGTTTAACAAGCATTGGCTTCGCTATACTTTCAATAATCGACTATCTCTCAGTTCTTAGTCAACACTTCGATGTACAGTCTATATATGCTAGACATATTATTTATACCTGCCTTGGGACGAGTATTCTTAGACTGTTCATATCAATTAGATTTCAAAAAAAGGGTAAAGGAATATCCATATACGCAAGTCACACATTCACAGAACAAAGTCACGATCTTTCGTAAAACGAAACGAAGTCAAATACGCAGTAAACAAAACAACAAAATGTATTTATGTATCACGTGGCTTGCCTCAGCCAAACGCCTGGCGGAACGCAGTCGGTGAAGATCGGGAGAAAATAATTAATTGCAGATAAAAAACGAGCAAAATGAACAAACTCCAGGGAACTTTATCAGGCAACTCATTATCGAAATGGCAACGGTTCATATGTATCATTCTATTGGAATTGACCTTTCATTCCGTCTTTCAGCATCACATTTTACGTATGCTACATTGATCTATATATAAAGTTAGCTATGTATATCTGTCCATAAATTTGTTGCACTGATATATAACTCAATTCCAATACCAATACATATTTTGTCACGTATTTTGTGTTAAAAAATATACAAATATATAGTTGGAAAGAACACCCGTCTAGTTGAAACCACTGTCAGTAATTTTCCCCACTCTTTAACTGTGCCTAAATCAAAATGTAGATTCCATGAACAAAGCTTCTTTCTTAGAAGTGAACGCCTGTGGAACTCTCTTCCGTTTGCTTGTTTCCAACTTGGATGTCTTCAAGTCCAACATAAACAAGTTCCTGATGAATCACCCCCTTAAGTAAGACACTTTATCAGATCTCCATTACTAGCGATTACTACGATATTATCACATTGATTACTGTAGGCCCAATAACCCTTATCCCCGAGTGGCCTCCAGGCCTTGATAAGTGGTGACATCCTTGTAAAAGAAAACAAAAAAAACATTGATTAATTTACTTTTAGTTCATCAACAAATAAAAATACTTCTCTATTTATTTATTTCGGACTTTTTTTTTTACACAGTGATCACCACTTATCAAGGCCCGGAAGCCACTCAGGGCCAAGGGTTATTGCAAGAACATTACGTTAGTGTGGAGATTTGATGAAGTGTTTACTTAAGGGGGCGGTTCATTAGGAATTTGTTAACGTTGGACTTGAACACATCCAAGTTGTAGTCCGGTGGGAAGCAGGCAGACGGAACAGAGTTCCACAGGCGTGCAGTTCCAAGAAAGAAGCTTTGTTCATGACTATTATTCTCATCTTCTAGTTGTTTTTTTCGCGACGTTTCGGCCAACTATTCCTCTGGCCTTCGTTTGGCCAATGGCGCAGTTGATAGAAGCATTGTGTCTCTACTGTTCCAGGTGACCATTGCTTGAAGATAGCGGTTTTAATCCTACCCAATGCTGGTCAGAGGCTTAGTTGCCCAAAACGTGGTGAGACGCTAACAACTATGGAAGGCAGTAATTGCTGAATATGAAGTTAGGAGATTCAGCGTTCCAGTTCGCAGACCAGAGGAATAGTTGGCCGAAACGTCGTGAAACAACCACAAGATGAGGATAATAGTCCGCAATAAATAAATGAATAAATAATACAAATTACTCATCTAAAAAATAATTCCAATTAATTAAAGAAATTAAAACACCGTTAGATATTTCTATGCGGGAATAATTGTAAAGCCTTTACACTGCCGAATAGAACGGTTCGGGCAAAATAATTTCATGTTTTTATATATTAGTTGAACGTCAAAAAACGACATTATTTTTGCACCAGCCTAAATTTCTAGTTCGAATTAATGTCACGAGTAATTTTAATTTTTTTTTACAGTATATCAGACCTTTTAACTTTTTTATTTTTAAATAACAACGCGTTATAAAATACGATCATATTTTCCAGACTAAAGATTAGAGGATTATTTGCATAAAAATTGTTATATTACCCATAGCTGAGATCGATTAAAGGTTCATATCTTTCCCAATAGTAAACACTGCTTAAATAAACATAGTGAGATTTTAACTCCGTATTGCCAGTTCCATAATACACTAGCGTGATCAGCCACGTCACTTACATATACTCGAATTACAAGCAAAAGTCCTATTCCTTCTGTGCTCCTCAATCAAAAGAGAACAGTAAACATTCACACACCCCTGTCGTATAAAAGAACCGGATATTCTGTACATCAGAGCCGCGCCTGAAACTTGCATTAAAATAGCTTCGGCCATGTTTTTTTTCTTCTTTCGTGCTAAATCTTTATGTCTGTTGTTTGTAGTTATTGCTCTTACTGCTGCTGTTATGTTCAATATATATTCATAAAAATCGAATGAAAGCTATTATAATGTCAATAGTAATTTCAGCTGTACAGAGATGACGAGAGATAGAGAAACGGAGAGAGTGAGGGAGGGAAGGGGTAAAATTACAAGCAATTCCACTTAAGTCATTATAAAGAGAAAATGCCCGGATGAATTATTACATCCGAAAAAACATACATGAATAAATAAGAAACAAAATACAGGGTGTGTTTGAAAAAATATATATCCCGACTGAAGTCGTCCATGAACAATGAATTAAACGTTCGTTTTTATTACACATAATGTTGTTATTTAAAATATCTGGCTTAAGCTGTTATTTACCCAGACAGAATATATAATAACGGATACAACGCCCATTGCCACCCAAATTCAAGGAATGTTCGAGAAGTGTGCAGGATTTTTTTTTTACAAGGTGGTCATCACTTATCAAGACCCGGAAGCAACTCAGGGATAAGGGTTATTGCAAGTACAGTACGTTGGTGTGGAGATTTGATGAAGTCTTTACTTAAGGGGGCGGTTCATTAGGAATTTGTTAACGTTGGACTTGAAGACATCCAAGTTGTAGTCAGGTGGGAAGCAGGCAGACAGAACAGAGAATGTTATACAGCGCGTTTGTATTGTTTTATGACGTTTCGATCGATGTAACCTCCAACCTTCTGCAGGTGTATTTTGTCGAACTAGGGAATGTTTCTCTCGAACTCAGGAATTTGAACGGAATTCTGGACGGGACTCTTTATGTACTTCACCGTGGTATTAACTTCTCGTTCCGTCAGCCATGACTTGATAGAGGTCCGAAGTAATTCGCAACACATTCAAACTTGAACATTCAACCTCCAGAAGAATATCATTTTTACAATTGATTTTTCAAGTACTCTAACCACAACGCCACGACTTCTTGCGGACAATTCTAGTACGAACTTTAGGAGCCTTAAAACTATTAGACTTCTAGTTGAAAATATCACTATTTATAACCAATTATTATTACTATATATATATATATATATATATATATATATATATATATATATATGATGAAAATAATGGAAATTGTATTCCGACAAAATAGAGAAATAAAAAGAAACGAACCCTATTATGTGTTCATCAACGTTTCGTCTTTATTTCGAGACTTCCTCTGGATGAATGAGATTAAGAAACAAAACAAAAAAAAACACCAGTACAAAATATTTGAATATGCCAAAATTGCCATAAAAATAGGTTGGTGAAACCCAGCGTAAATTAGAAAAAAGGCTCAGTGAACATAAAAGAGATATAAAAAACAGCAATTCTCTAAGTGCATTATTCTCTCATTCATTGCAGCATAATAACACCTTTGACTTTAAACAAGCAAAACTAATTAAATTAATTAAAAATAAACCACTCCGAAGAATTCTTGAATCTGCGCTTATCGCAAATTCAAACAAAATTAAACAACGTGCAGGTTTCTATAACATAACGGTATTAATAGGCAAACTTTTATTAAAAGAACATAATTTAACTGTAGACACAGGTTAACTTTCTCACATGTTTACATTGGACTTGAAGACGGCCATATTGTAGTCAGCTAGAAAGCAGGAAAACGGAAGACAATTCCACAGGCGTGCAGTTCTGAGAAAGAAGCTTTGCTCATGGAATCTACGTTTAGATTTAGGCACAGATAAAGAGTGGGAGGAATTATTGATAGTGTTTTCAGCTAGACGAATGTTTCTTGTGACAGTTTGGCGAAATGATAGATTTAAGCTCAGTCGAACACTTTCCATCAAAATAAGGATAAAGCAGAGACGAACTCGCAAACTTTTCTTCTGTGAGATAGAGGTTGCAGCGAAGAAAAAGGACATCTACGAGGCTACGAAGCCTATTTTGAACTCTATCAAGGCAGGACAAGTCCTTTCTAGCAGCTCCTGCCCAGATGTCACAACAGTATTCCATCCTTGGACGTAAATAGCTCTTATATAGATAGGAAAATAGTCTGTCAAATGCCACTTTCGCTTAAAAATAAAAGATCTGGTTTAGTCTCCTGTAATTGGGTTTCAACCTCTTGAAGGTTAAAACGTAGACCCCTGATGTTGGAGAAGGAGACATGGTCGGATCCTTCCATCGATCCAGTAGATATTTCACTGCTGATGCAATTACCTCATCTATTGATGCAATATTACTATATATATATATATATATATATATTAATATATATATACATATATATATATATAAATGTGTGTGTGCGTGTTCGCGCGTGCGTGTGTGATTTACGGTTTCCATATCGTGTTAAATTATGTAATGGTGTTAACGACACGGGCTTAAAATCTAGGTAAGCCTAGTTCGAACTCAGTTCGTTCCACTGAAACACACTCATCAACCTCCCGCCTCATCATTTTTTTCCGAATTCCCGAGTTCGAGAGAAACATTTCCGAGTTCGAGAAGATATAATTGAAGAAGGTCTGAGGTTATATCGACCGAAACGTTATGAAAATTACACTCAAGATGAGAACAGTAGTCCGAAGAATCCAAATATTACGAATACCAAATCCTCATCTCGATAAATTCAGAAACGTAATATAGCGCGTTTGGTTGAATTTAGTGTCACGGAAGTGTAGCACATTGTCAAGCCTGACAGCCACATCGGTCACCTGCAACTGGTCCGGTCTACTAGTCATCACGTGATTCTCAAGTGTATTTTAGTATATGTTTTTTTTTTCTTTAATAGAAATCACTCCAGACAAGACATGAAGTACCTTGATACAAGGCGCTAAAGAAACTACTTCAAGATAACCCCCCCCAGTCAACTATAAGTGTAAAATGGATGGATTTCGACCCAGAAAGCAGCAAGCTTTACCCCATTTGTCATGAACATAGCCCAAAGCATGTAAGGGGCACAATAAGGTAATCGAGCAGGCTCACCCAAGTCAGTTAGAGAATACCTTCCAGCCAGAAGGTGGCTTTCCCTTTCTTCGATGCCCGAAGACTGACAGACGGCAATATCTCAACTATTGATCTCATTGAATAACGACGAGTTTGGATAGTGGACGAACGCAGCTCTGGAATTTGGAATATTGGTTTCGATTGGAGCAGCGACTGGGAGACAATTCCGCACAAGGAAACACGCTGAAAGCTGAATCTCTTTGAGACGGACACCATGGATTTAGAAAGCAATGGCCGCCTACAAGAGCTAATTTTTTTGTCGAGACACCTACATGACCTAGTTTACATACAATGATTTGTATTATATAGACTTTCTCGAACTTTCTTGCTCGGGCAGAAAGAAACCGCAACGTACTGTCTGTACAACTACAAAGAACGCTATGGCAATACATCAAACTCTTTATTAAAAAAAACAGCATGAATAGGGTTCTGAATCATAACAGTTCGTTCGGTAAAGATTACCATGATAAACACCCGGCACCTGATTGTCATCAAACTACTCTTCGACAACCAGCAAAGAATAACGAGAAAGATTGTGGGTAGAAGAAGCAGAGGACGACAGGTAGAAAAATACGTTGACAGTCTGAACACCTGGATAGCATAAAAAAATTATGAACAACAATGAAAAGAAAGAGAGAGAGAAAGAGAGAGAGATAGAGAGAGAGAGAGAGATTTGGATGCAGAGATATGGTCGTAAATGCCTTTGCCATGCAGGACACCACTTGACTTGAATAGACTTTCGACATGTCCCACATTTATTTCAGTTCTATGACTAATTTGCTTCATTTTTCGATATCTTGAATTTAAACCCTGCTAACATCTTGGATAGACGTTATTATTATTATTATTATTATTATTATTATTATTATTGATAATAATAATAATAATAATAATAATAATAATAATAATAATAATAATATTGTACTCATTAGGAGTTCTTACACATGTCAACGTCAGATTGCTCACTGACAACAATGGGTGAGTAATCGCAACAGTCGTTTTCCATTGATGTTTAGCTGGCAACGACCATTGGTCATCACTGGAATTTTGGTGGCAATAATCCTTGTGAAAGTCTTAGTCCTCTTCGTAGTCATCCAGTGGAGGTCTGGTTAGTGCTTTCCTTCCTTGTTTTTTTCATCCTTCTTGATTCTTTGACTATTCAATTTATAATTTTGCGATGTCAATTTTCTTGGTTGAATATTTTTGTTTTGTTTCTGTTGCAGTTTTTATATATCCGACTAGAGTTTGTCGCTCGGGTGGATTAGTTTCCGCACTCGAACGGTTTCCTTCAGATTTCAGGCGCTTTAAAAAAAATTTTTTACAAAGTTGTCACCACTTATCAAGGCCCGGAAGCCACTCGGGGATAAGCGTTATTGCGTGTACAGTACGTTTATGTTGAAATTTGATAAAGTGTCTACTTAAGGGGGCAGTTTATCAGGAATTTGTTTATGTTGGACTTGAATACATCCAAGTTGTAAGTCAGGTGGGAAACAGGCGGACGGAATAGAGTTCCATAGGCGTGAACTTCTAAGAAAGAAGCTTTGTTCATGGAATTTACGTTTTGGTTTTGGCACAGATAAAGAGTGGGGAACATTTTTGACAGTGGTTTCAGCTAGACGGGTGTTTTTCGTGAAAGATCGGCGAGGGGGGCGACCAGGGATTGGAGCTCAGATGAGCACCTCCCACGGAAGTAACGCGATAAAACAAAGACAGGCTCGCAACGTCTCTCCTGTGCGAGAGACGTTGCAGGGAAGAGAAAAGGGCATCCCCCACTAAGTCAAGAAGCCTATTTTATACTCTGTCAAGGCAGGATAGAGTTTTTTAGCAGCTCCTGCCCTAATGTTGCCACAGTACTCTATCCTTGGACTTACTTGGCTTTTATAAAAGTAGAGAATTGCATCAGCAGTAAGATATCTTCTGGAGCAGTAGAAGGATCCTACCATTTTTCCAGCGACCTTGGCAATAGACTTGATGTACGTGTTCCATTTCAGGTCATTTCAGCATTGCCGCGCGTTGCATAGTCTGTCTGCCTCGTCGATTCCGATTTCTTCTACTCTTTTTTTAATTATTATTATTGTTGTTGTTATTATTATTATTATTATTATTATTATTATTATTATGGTTGATGTCTGATGTTTTTTTTGTTGTTGTTATTGTTGTCGTTGTTGCTGTCTGTGTTAACACTGAAAAATGGTACATTATTCTAAAATATTATTGACCATTCATGCGCTCAACAACGACTGTTTCTGAGTTGCTGTGTGAGCTGCAAGGATACGAGCATGAACGCAGAACACTGAGAGCGAGACTAATTGCGGTCGTGGTCGATCGAAGACAGTAAACCTTCAGATCTGTTTCTAATGTTGACCGTTTCAAAAGTCCCGCAGACTTTATAAGATCGAACTGCCAAAGAAGCTGAAATATATACATTCATTTGAAGAAAACTCTTTTAAACTAAACCATAGTTCAAAATAATGCGGTTTTGTTTAGTTTGGTTGTTTTACGGAATAACGATGTTTTTTTTTACATTTTCTTTCTTTGAAGATTGTAATGCTGATTATAGGGCAGCCAAGCCAACTGCCAACATTTCCCTGCTTTTTATTGAAACCAACCGAGAGCTCCTTATTGTATCCTCGTTGTTCCCTTAAGTGAAATTGTCTGGATCTTTGTTGCACTTGGTTCACCAGGAATATAAGTTAGGTAGGATTTGAGGTTCTTCTTCATAAGCTCTGTGGCACCTATAATAATTGGTATGATTGATATCTACCTAAGATTCCAGTTTCTTTTCATATCATACATGAGACTTTGATATTTGGTCTGTTTCTCCCTTTCAGCTCTGTTCAGACCTCCGTCATTAGAGACACTCACTTCAACCAAGGTTGCCACTCTCTCTGACTTATCCTATATAACTATGTCAGGTTTTACGGCAGCATTTTCAAGGTTGGTGGCTGTAGGGATTACATGGTCGTAATGTATGGTATATAAGTCATTTCTACCTGTTCTTTCAGGTTGATGTTCCCAGGACTTGCTAACCACAATTTATGGGTTATGTAATGCTGAGTACAGATGGAAAATGAAATCCTTGAGTGAGATATTTTTGTTATTCTTAAAAAAACACTAAAAAACACCGAAATAAAATCTTTTGAATAGTCTAACTTCTTGGATGAAGTCTAAGATTTCGGTTGGGATTTTTTGTCTCTAAAACGGGTATTTTAGATTTTTCAGTTGCAGTATACTGACATTCTAATAATATATGTTTTACTTCATCAGATTCTTTACATGATAAATAGATTGCAGATTCTTCTTTACATAAATATTTGTAAGTTATATGTGTTTTCTTCTATATGAAGTCTGGCTACCACAACCGCTTCTCTTCTTGCTTTTCTGTAGCCTAGGGGGCCATTCATATTTGATATCATCTAACTTCAATCGGTCGGTAATTACCTCGGTTTTCCATAATTCGCAAAGAAAAAGCATCTATAATTAACGGTTAGCAACAGCCGTCTACCACAAGTCGTCAACAGCACCTATCTATAACGCATCGTTAAGATCAACCGTCTACAATCAATGCAACATCAGTCTACAATAAACAAATCGTTTTCTACACCGTTCATAAAGAACAACAGATATGTTACATAGCCAAATGATGTCTTTGGCGAAGGATCACGCTTAACTGTTACTATCTATCGAGCTATCTATCTTTTCTTTTCTAAGTATGTAAATATATATCTATTCTTTCTTTATTGTTCTCTCCCTCTCTCTCTCGGTATATATATATATATATATATATATATATATATATATATATATATATATATATATATATTTAAAAGAGTGTAGCCATCAACAATAAATATACATTTTTTCTCTCGACAATTGTTGATGGCTACACTCTTTTAAATATACATTTTTTCTCTCGTTGGAACTACACAACCATCACTTTAAATATATATATATATATATATATATATATATATATATATATATATATATATATATATATATATATATATATATACCCACGGCATAATCGCCTTAACACACCGGGTCTCGTCAGATTGCCGAAGTTAAGCAACGTTGAGCCTGGTAAGTACCAGATGGGTGAACATTTGTTAATTCTAGGCGCTGTATGTACTCTTCACTTATCTCAGTATTTGTTTCTAGTCGTCCTGAACAGACTTTCCACTTGCCACTGGTATTTAACAATGTCGATTCAGGAGAGGTGTTGTATGAGATTGCGCACCTCCTGCCACAAAAATTTGCGCAGGCACTCCTTCGTATATATAGTATGTCAAAGACTGAAAGAGCTTGCTACACACACACACACACACACACACACACACACACACACACACACACACATATATATATATATATGGCTCATTTATCGATTAATTAAGTTACTGGAAGTAAGGGGTTATGATTTGTAGTATTACTGGTATGATGGGATTGCTAATCGATTTTTACTTCTTAATTTAAAGCGTAGTTCCCAAAGTGTTTGCAGCTCATAGCCGATTGTTTCACATTTAATAGTTTTTCACGGTCCTTAAAACTAATAATCTCATGTTTCTCCGCTTAACATGGGTAACAGGATGAAGTTAATGAACTACATGTTTTTGCTTTCCTAAGAATTTTCTATTCGACTGAAGGTGTTTTTGTTCGCCTCGGTTAATTTCCAGTAGTGTGCCGAGAGTGAGGTGTCCATAGCATATGATTTGGTATTCATTGATAGTGTATAACCGTAGAACCTGTTTTTAAAGGTCGTGTAGAAGTTTTCTATTTTGGGTTTTCTATAGCTCGGTATACCACCGAAGATGTGAGGCAACTATTGCTTAGTGGACATTCGGTTGGTTTTTAGCAATTGCAGTTCCTTCTGTTATCATTATTATTAGTGGCCGTAGTAGGATTATTTTTCCTTTAATATTGTGCTTTTTTATTATAATTCTTTCGAGATTTTCAGTACAGTTTTAGTAGCTAAGTGTGAAGGTGTTTTCGTTACAGATTTTATGTCGTGTATTACCTGGTGGGAAGTGTTTATCTATAAGATGTAGGAACCAATTCCCAAGATTTGTGGAATGTTAATGGGAAATACGTTGCATAAGAAAACCAACCACATACTTGATCCCAAGCGAAAACTAGATACTCTTACTAGAAGGTGTTGGGAACAAAATACTCCAGCAATATAGACATATATATGCAATTATGTACCCGTTTGCATGTACAGGGCCTGCAAACCTATCTCTTTAACGGATCATATTAAACTATAAACTATATTTAAACTCTAGTATTAAAGAAAATATAAACAACACAAATGAAAGAATAACAACCATCGAAATAAAGTTCATATATAGATTTGTAACACCTTTGTTGATGTAATTACTTCAGACACCACGTTAACGTTGAAAATATAACTCCCAGCATACCACTTTTATTTAAATCATATAAATAAGCTTGCGTATCTGGTCACTGGCTGTGAATTTTTCTATATGAACAAAGCTTCTTTCTTAGAACTGCACGCCTGTGGAACTCTGTTCCGTCTGCCTGCTTCCCACCGGACTACAACTTGGATGTGTTCAAGTCCAACGTTAACAAATTCCTAATGAACCGCCCCCTTAAGTAAACACTTCATCAAATATCCACACTAACGTAATGTACTTGCAATAACCCTTGTCCCTGAGTGGCTTCCAGGCCTTGATATGTAGTGATCTCTGTGTAAAAAAATAAACAAATAATTTGAAAACGAGAAACAAATAAACGGATAAAAAGCGAAGAACAAATAAATAAATAAATAAATAAGTATAACTTAACAATAAAATAGACATATAATGTAGTCGCCGCCAGAAAAGAAAAAAGCAAACAAACAAACATGAACACCAAAGATACGGAAGTTCACAGCAATGAGGACATAATATGACTTCAGATCAAAGCAAAAACTGAGGCCAATAAACCACTGCCAAGTTCAAATAATACCAATACTCCCCACTGCTATAACTTGACCACATGAGACCGTACTTTCTCCTCTACCCTACCGACCACTCCTATTCCTTTCCTTCACCAAACCCCACTCCAAAATCCCTACTACTTACATTCACAAAGTAGGCACTCCATTTTCTTCCAAAGCGAAAACCACACCCAAATATCCTATAAAAAACGATTGAAATCTTGACTCCCTTTTCGATATCGCTCCTTTTTTGTCTGATGAGGTGGTCTCCTTGAATTAGGATTCCACCGAAACATGTATGCACATATGTAACTAATAGATATATATATATTTCTATGGAAATATAATTTATTTCCTTATAATATATACCAATCCTTATTCAATAAGTTCAATGCAATTACAGAGCAATATAATGAATATATGACAAAAGTCTATATTCAAATTTATTTCTAAATTCAAAATGACGTAATGTAAACATATTATAAGGTATTTACAGCTTCTCTTCAAATTTTCGGGCCCTGTCGGTGGGGCATTAGAATACGTCGACTGCCCCCTACAGAGGGTAAAAGTCCCTAAATGGGGGTCCTGGATATGACCTTAAACTATATCCAGTGGCGAGGCCTCAGATTGTGGGATTTGGGGAGTGTGGAGCCACCCTTTAATTACCATTGCTCCCAGGTCCACTCTGACCCGGAGTGGTAGTACCTGTTAGGGTCTCAACTATGGGTTAAATACAAACCGACGTGAAAACAACAAATATATTCTATTAAAAAAGTTTTTCTTCAAAATCTTTGGATTCGGCATTAAATAACCCGAAAAGGGTTGATATGCCGTAAAACAAAAACAACCAACCAATCCAATTTTCGGGTGTTTGAATCATGTCAAAACGCATTTTGTTTCCTTTTGATGGGTTGACTGTTGCTATTTCTGATGAGTTAAGGTCAAAATAGATTCACTGATTGATATAATAATTAAGTGATTGATTTTGTGCTACGAACCAGATACAGGAATTGAAAATGTCAACTGAATTAAAAGAATAAATTGTAAGATGGTCAACATCATGAACTTTGGAATATAGACTTTTGTCATTCATTTATTATATATATATATATATATATATATATATATATATATATATATATATATATATATATATATATATATGAGTCAGTTCATTTCAATCTCTATACATTCATATGTATCTTATCTCCGTGGGAAGGGGGTTTCCTCGCGTTGAATAATCAATATTTACTTTGACTCAGACGTCGGTGATCGTGCGTATTACGCTACTAATCGGCCAGCCGATTGCCTAAGATGACAAGTCGATACGCGTGTATGTTGTATGTGTGTGGAGGGGAGGAAAGTCGATTGTACTTACGCAGAAAGACCGCTAAATTGGTATCGGCTTGGTTCGCATGGAGCTAGGCATTCGACGGGTACGCGAATTTGTAACTTGATTGTGAAGCCTTATAAACTTAAGTAGGTGTGTAGTTAAGTGGATTCCGAGTCAAGTGTGCTACGTAGGAGGATGCGAGGAGAGGAAGCTGTGGCTTCGAAAAATGTAGAACCGAGATGGAGAGAAAAGTAGAAAGAGAGAGAGAGAGAGAGAGAGAGAGAGAGAGAGAGAGAGAGAGAGAGAGAGAGGAAGAGAAACAGAGAAAGAAAGAGAGACAGATAAACAAGCAGACAGACGGAGGGTTATGATATAACGGAGTGGGAAGATAAGGTCATATATATAGCTGAATGAAATGGAAAACAGACAGATCAATTCCACAAAAGTAGACTTATATATATATATATATATATATATATATATATATATATATATATTATTTGTTTTGTTTTTGCGGTTTGTTTTTATAATGAATTCATTTATTTACGAAAGTGCATTTTTACCTAAATGCGAGTTGGGAATAATTTTCCCTTTAACCAATCTGGCACCCCCCACATGGGGAGCGGTATATACAGGGTGGTCAAAAAGTCAGGTAACATGTTAAAGGTAGAAAAAACAATATGATCCATTATAATCTCTATTCGTTTAATATTATTTGTTTAAATATTTGAGTGTAATATATAAACTACCCCTCCTGATTTCTGGCTTTGGGGCTATGTAAAGGATAGCGTTTATGGCAAGAAGCCTGATACAATAGCGTCTTTAAAGTTATTTATTGAAGAGGAGATTGCGCGGATATCAGCTGACATGATTACACGTGTTACACAATCAGTGGTTAATCGCTTTCAGCGATTGATAGAGAGAAATGGACGACAATTAACAAAATAAACATAGTTCATGTTTGTTTCATTTTATATTTCAATATATGGTACTTAAATATACGTGTATTGCTAATATTGTTTTTCTTTAAAATGTTACCTGACTTTTTGACCACCCTGTATATTGTTTTTCTGAAAATGGAATTTTGTGTGTGTGTGTGCGCGCGCGTTTGTGTGTTCGTTTCTATGAACTCGGAAACGGTTTTGCCGATATTTTTAAAAAATTCACACGAATGAACTTGATGTGCCAGGGAGTGTTCTTAGGCAGGTTTTGCATCGAAATAACTCTGATAATTATCGAAAATCGATAATCGAAAGAATACGATTAAAGATGTTTGACCAAAGTTAACACTTTTATACAACCTAACATCACAAGTGCATTTTATGAAGTTTTATCACCGCACAAGCAGAAAGCCCAGTCCATAAAATCAGCTGTAAATTCTTTTATAAAACAGGGGTACTTCGAAAGTAATTTTTTTTTGAGCCCAATTGAACCATGATACTTGATATTTTATATTTTAACTTTAACTCAAGTGATTGCGTAACAATAAATTTATAAAATCAATAGTTTGGTTTTTAAAGAGACAAAGGCGCGTTCGCAATGAATGTTTCTGTTTGGACCACAATAGAGTATGATCCTTTAAGTTAAACTATAACATTATATATATATATATATATATATATATATATATATATATATATATATATATAACTTATCTAGTGTTTCCTTTTCACATTAAATATGTTTTTAACTCTTTTTCAAAGTGTTTTTTAACATGTTTTAACTGTTTGCTCGTATATATATATATATATATATATATATATATATGTGTGTGTGTATGTGTGTGTGTGTGTGTGTTTGTGTGTGTGTGTGTGTGCAGGTGTGTTTGTCGGGGTATATATACTCATATGGGCGTAAAACAGGTTCGGACAATTAAAGTTCTAAATATATATATATATCAGTTCCAAGAATGCACACACACAACAAATAATTGATGTACGATCCTTTCTAATACGATTTAGAATATTTTATTTTATATTTCTGAGAATTTTTGAAATATAGTTCTTTAGCGCCCCTTACAACATCACAATCGAATCAAGCGACAAAAACAAAAAACAAAAAAGCAAAAAAGAAAATAAAAGAAAACAACCACCAAATTTAATTAGTTAATATATATATATATATATATATATATATATATATATATATATATATATATATATATATATATAGTCATCCACATACAGTACTGTTTCCTTGTTATATAGTTCATCAATGAGGCTAGATAGGCAACTGCTCCAAGCCAGGATCGAAACCAGAGAGCCCAAAATGCCAGTTTAGGCTTCTCACCATTACGCTACACGGTGCTGCTGCGTGGGTAATGAATTAACGATGTTTTGACATCGTCCAAATGCCTCCGCTCAATTTGTTTACACAAAGAGCGTCGCTTAATACGCTAATGGCAGTTTGTATATATAATATATATCATTATTATAGGATAAAGAATTACTATGTAAATAAATTATTTCTAATCCTACATTTAACTTTTTTATAATCTAAATAACATGAATTTTTATAATAATAATAATAATAATAATAATAATAATAATAATAATAATAATAATAAATTTGAAATAAAATAGAATGAAGTCAAAATAATAATGAAATACTGAAATAATTTCAAGTAAAAATTAACGAAATTGTAGAAATAAATAATGGATTAGTGGATCAATACATGCGTATCTATATTACGTTTCTGAATTTTTAAAACGAAAATTAGTTGTTTGCATTGTTTGATTTCTTCAAACTACTTTTCTCATCTTGATTGTCATTTTTACAACGTTTCGGTCGATGTAACCTTCGACCTCCTTCAGGTGTATCTTGTCGAACTTGCGGACACGTGGCACAGTGGTTAGAGTACTCGGAAAATCATTTGTAAAAGCAATATCCTACTAAAGGTTGATGGTTCAATCATCAGTGTGGTTGACCGAAAAATACAATTGCGAATTATTAAGACCTCTATCCAGACATGGCTAACTCAACAAGAGCATGAACGTGAAGCAAATGAAGGGTTCCGTTCTAATTTCCGTCGAAATTATCTAGTTTAACAGAAACATTCGAGTGTTCAGCAAGATACTCTAGAAGAAAATTAGAGGTTACATCGACCGAAACGCTGTGAAAATCGAGTCCAAGAGGAGAACAGTAATCCGATGAATCCATATACATATATATATATATATATATATATATATATATATATATATATATGTGTGTGTATATATATATATAGATAGATAGATAGATAGAGAGAGAGAGAGAGAGAGAGAGAGAGAGAGAGAGAGAGAGAGATAAGCAGGTAGATAGATAGATATGTGTGTGCATATATATATATAAATATATGATGAGAATAATATATTTATATGAGGGAATAATATATATATATATATGATGAGAATATGTATATATATATATAATTATATTTAAAAAATAATATATATATATATATATATATATATATATATATATATATATATATATATATATATATATATTTAAATAGACATTCCGACGAGTTATTTACGGGCGTCGATTCCATGGTTGAGTGGGAGAACTGCCGACTGTCCATACGACGGTTCTCGGTTCAATCCTTGGCTTAGATGCTAGTCTAGCGGCACTGATAAGTTGTGATACAACGAAACAGGACTGTATGTCGATGACTCTCTCTCTCTCTCTATATATATATATATATATAAATGAGAGACAGACAGACAGACAGACAAACTCTGAGAAAGAGATAGAGGATAGGGTGTGGAGAAGGAGTGTTGTTTTAGTTGCGTTCAAGTTGTAGTCGAAACTCCAGCGTCGAATGTAAATACACGTGGAACGTGCGAGAAGAAATCACTGCATCAATCGACGAGGCTGGTTTGCTGCATCATATCAGCAGATGATGCGGCCTTATTATTTGTCTATCAGTTCGCAGGGGGATTTTTAAACCTACTGCAGATCCTCATGGCATGTTCTTATTTTTCTGCCTCTTGAATAAAAACAAAATCAAAACACACGCAGAGAGCCACTGTATTTTCTTTTCACCTCTTTTTCTAATGATTTCCTGGTATCTCCGTTTTCCTCCCAATAACAATCTTTACTAAACTTAGCCAGCCCTTTTTAGCCCCCCACCCCGACAAAAGGGGGGTGGACCTTTAAATTCACTCTTGTCCGTTTATTCGTTCGTCTGTTAGTCTCTCCGCACTTTTTCCAATAACTACGCCTTGGAATTTTTTGAAATTTTGCACAAACATTAAACATGTTATGAGTAAAACCGTAACAGAACGGATTTTCACGGAAAAAACTACGGTTTCGCGCCTAGGGGTGAATTTCGTGTTATAATGGTTAAAATTGACATTTTTGTGCTTATAAAAAGAAAATTATGCCTTATAAAACTTTCTGAAAATTGTAACTAACTGATTTCTGTATAATTTTGTTTGTCTATACTTCGCGATAACTCTTGGGTGTGCTCCAGGGGCTCTTTTAGGGCTAACGAAAACACTCCATTTTTGGGACTATTTTGTCGAAATTTTTCCGTATATGTCTATTTAGCAGTTTTGGTGCTGAACTCAAATGTAAATATGTTAAATCCTTGGGGACTTTTAGGGCTAAATTCGGGGGGGGGGAACGGTGGACTTAGTAATTTATTTTGTTGTATGGTGTAGAACTCAAATTTAAATATGTTAAGGCTTTGGGAAACTTTGGGGCTAAATGGTGGGGCGGGGGCAAATGATGGACTTAGTATTTTCGTTTTTTATCATGGTGCAGAACTCAAATTTACATATGTTACCGCCTAAAACTGCACCGATTGTTCATTTTCACCAGGACTTGACGTCCCCTGGGAACATTTGGGACTAAATGGGGCAGAGCAATGCTGACTTATTCGTTTTTTTTTAATGCCTCGTTCACTGCGCACTCACAGAGGACCATGCATACTTCACTTGTTCTTTCCTTTTCCCTCCCGCCTTTCTTTTAATGTCTGTTGTATATATGCCACATGACTTCTCTCCCTCTCTCTTTAATATTACAATATTTTATTTCAATTAAACTGAAGTTTTATTTTTTTATCTTCATTTCAGAATAGGTTCCTTCCGTGGAAAGCAACCATCTATTAAATCACTTTATGAGGACTTTTGATTTTAACCAACTATTTGTCCAAACCATGTCGCGACCAGTTGTTTGTATTACTATCTTATCCCTGAGTGGCTCCCGGGCCTTGATAAGTGGTGATCACTGTGTAAAAAAAAAAAAAATTCTATACTTCTATAATTTTTTTTTGCTTATTAATACTCATATTAAAAACTCATTTTTCTATTTATTTAAAAAGAAAATACACGTTTGTTATAGATGGACCGTTGAATTGCATTCATTTGCAAAAAAAAAAAAAAAAAAAAAAAAATACCTAACTTGCCTTCTTTGATATTCTTTGAAACATTCATTTTAATTAATTCCCTATAGTTTTTTTTCTGTTTTTTTATGGGATGATCATCTTTAGTTAACTATTACGTGTAATTATATTCATGCAGATATTCTACATGATTTATATTTGCGTAATCTTTGCGTAAAAACGTTAGCGTAAGCACAAAAGTCTTTCTATATATTTATGTATATATATATATATATATATATATATATATATATATATATATATATATATATATATATATTTGTTTGAAAAATGTTTTCTACTAAACTCTTCTGTAAGTTTTTGGTCTACGGACTTAATATATAGGGTATTCGAACCCATACAAAACTTTATATTTGGGTTGTAGCCAGGTGAAAATCGGTGTAAAAATGAGAAAATTAAAAAAAAAATGGAGTTTGCCAGATGAAGGTTGAAGGACAGCAATACGAATATGCATGCGTAACGTAATAGCTATTGGTTCATATATGAATGTTTAGTCTTGCAGCAAACATGTTTTCATAGCTCAGGCATAAACGTCAAAGGAAAAAGTAAATCGTAAGCTAAACGTTTTGATTTCAATTCTCCGTGGTGTCGCACGAGTCATTTTTTTTTTTAACTTTTAAAATCACTACGATATATTGGGTCTAATATAATATAATAATAAATACGAAATGTGCATTAATCAAAATATCATATTTAAGCGAGAAATGCACGGCGACCTGCTAGTATATATATATATATATATATATATATATATATATATATATATATATATATATATATATATATATATATATAGACAGAGAGATGTAGATAAATTGATCTATAGATACAAAAAAGATCGGTAGATACTTATGCACAGAGTGGTTGGTACTTGCTTAAATCAAGATATGGTTTTATTTCTGTTTATTTTGTAGTCGGGAATCCTGCATGCATCAGAAATACACGTGGAAAGTACGAGAAGGACGAACTACGGCAATCAATACACACACACACACACACACACACACACACATATATATATATATTTGAAACCATCGAAACATAAATTGATAGAAAAGAAACTAAAAAAGGTACAGACAATAAGAGATAAATTGGAATGAACAGATAGATAGATAAAAATATATAAAAGATAGATAGATACAAAAAGAGATCCGTAAGATTAGCGATACTAGATGTGTGAGTGTGTGTGTGTGTGTGTGTATATATATATATATATATATATATATTTATATATATATATATATATATATATATATATATAGTATCGGTATATATATATATATATATATATATTGATATATATATATATATATATTGATAGATAGATAGATAGATAGATTGATTGATACAATATATATATATATATATATATATATATATATATAGAGAGAGAGAGAGAGATAGAATAGATAGATAGGTAGATGGATAATAAGTATTGATAAGTAGATGAGTACACAGACAGCTGGCTACATAAGTAAATAGGCATATCTATCTATCTATCTATCTATCGATATATATATATATATATATATATATATATATATATATATATATATATATATATATATATATACACACACACACACACGACGTAGTGATAACTAGATATTACAGAAAAGGGACTGGAATAGTGATTTTAGATGCATTCAGTTTAGAAACGATAACTGTGTTTGAAACGAAACACACACACACACACACACACACACACACACACACACACACACACACACGGAAATTACAAGAAAGAAGCATTACGTAGATTGCTATATTTTTACATATTCACCTAAGCACGTTAGAAGTTAAATTTATTTTCGACTAATAATTAACTATTTATCAAGGCCGCAAACCACGCGAGCTTAAAGGCTAATGAGATAGAAATTAATGCTCGTTGAAATATGAAAATTGCGAGAATATTAGGAATGGCTAATGAAACGAATTTTTGTTTGTTTTTGAAGACGTTTAATCTGTTGCTGTTGCATGTGAAGGCGGCCATGTTGCTATATGAAGGGAAGTAATCACTTGGTAATGTGTTTTAGAGGGGAAATCATTGCAAGCTCTGTTATTTAAATTTTTTTCTCTGCGCCAAGCATCCGGAAGAAGAAAGGAACTTTTTTCTCGTTGAGGTAGAAAAAGTGCTCAAGCTGTTAGTTACTTACAAAAATGACCAAGTTTTCTTGGCCTTCGGGAAAAGATCAAAGTTTTTGTTTTCACCCCTTCCTCTAAATTTTACCCATCTTGGAGAAAAAGAAATACAAACTAACCTCCATCCCTTACCCACAAAAATTTTCTTTTCTCCATTCACCCCCATCTAGAGGGCATCCCCACCTAGAGACTGACCCGCAGAAGCGAGGTTCCTTTTACAAACCTAGTGGAACGGGCAGTCTATCAACTAGACGGGGTTGGGAGGGTCCTACTAATCACCTTTTGTTTTTTCTTCCCCCTCCCTCGACACAAATGAATTATTGTTACCATTTTATTGTTATCTTTTTTGTTTTTACACGTCAATAAAAAATGTTTTAAAAATTGGGAGTTACTAGGACGTCCCCCAATATGAAAGGGTGAATGCGGTATTATGGTGAAAGAAGATACTAGCTGGGAGAAACTTTTGACTTTGTTTAGTTCTGGAGTGACAAGGATGACCAACGACCCCCAAAATCCCCCCCTTTTGAGTTGGCCATGTGCCTAAGTTTTTTGTTCATCGTTGATTTTTTTTCTGTATTTTTTTAACATGAATAAAAGATTTAATATCTCAAAGTGTAGTATCTGTTCTCTGATACATACACAGCGATAGGCAGTGCTGTTCTGGCGACACATTCTCGTGCCCGGAACACCTGACGAGCTTGTTGGGTAGCGTTCTGTCCGCACCCCCACTTGGTCTGTCTTTCTCTGCTCTCCCTCCTCACGGGGGGATCCGAGCTGATAATTTACGACCTTCCCGCGAGGGAGGGTCGGAAACACTTTCTCTCTTCCCTCCACTAACTTCCCACTCCCTCTCTCAGTTCTATCTCCCCTCTTGCCGCCTTTGGCGCCACTTCTTTTTGGCACCAAAGTCGGCTCCCCACTTTGGACGCCGACTCCACGTCACTCATTTTGGTGAATTTATACAGGGAAGAGAGAGCTTTTTTCAAAAATGGACACCCCCAGCCCGGGGACCACCAATACAGATACCCCCAGCCAGGGGGCTACCACAAGAAAAACTGCTCCCCAAGAGGACGGCTCCCCAACAGGGGAAGCAAAAAGCAACGGGGCATACCGCCCGGACACTAAACCAAAGGACGCCCCCCATAAGGGAGAAAACTCACCAGCAGCTCCCCAAGAGGGCGACTCCCCACAAAGGGGAGAAAAAACAATGTTGGACGGGGCATCCCGTTCCGACAACAAAAATCAAGAGGCAGTAGCCCCAAAGGACGATAACGGAGACAGTGCTCCCCAAGAGGGCGACTCCCCACAAAGGGGAGAAAAAACAATGTTGGACAGGACATCCCGCTCTGACAACAAAAATCAAGAGGCAGTAGCCCCAAAGGACGATAAGAGAGACAGTGCTCCCCAGGAGGGCTACTGCCCCAAAAGGGGAGCAAATCAAGAAAACGAGGGGGCATACAGCCTAGACCTCCCAAAACAAAAGAGGCAAAAGCTCCCAAGGACAATAAAGAGGACAATGCTCCCCAGGAGGCCGACTCCCCAAAAAGGGAAGTATTTCCTGGAAGAAGTATAGAGCAGGGAGAGTCGGTCCCAAAGGAAAGCGGAAAGGGAAATGCCCCTCAAAATAGCAACCCTTCCGCCAAGGAACAGCAAAAACAGTCCAACCTCACCAAAGATCCAACACCAACAAGAGGGTCGGCATGGGGGAAGACTGTAGAGAAGCAACTGTCCCCTCAAGAGTATAGAGACTTGTACTTGACCAAGTACAGACAATACATAGAGGGGGCAGAAATTAAACCAGTGCCAGGCGCTTGGGAGGCAATCAAAGACAGAGTGCTCTCCCTCATCATCTTGGATATGCCGGAAAACCGCCTCCTAGGGATGAAAAAGGAAGACATGGCAGGGCTCCTACACAAGCTAAACATCCCGGTATTATACCTGTACTAGAGGAGCTACGCCATGTGGGACATCCTCCTACCCACCAAGGAAGATGCAGAGAGACTCTCCCTACAGGAAATTAAGTATGGGAGAACAAAACTAAAGCCCGAATACCAGGGCAGGACAAGGACCCGGGTGCAGTTATTCAATGTACCTATGCAAATATCAGCAGAAATCCTGGGATCCTTCTTCACACAGTTCGGCGAGGTGGAAAATATAACCCCAGTGCGGTCGAAAACCGGCATGCACTTGGGCAGCTACACTGTGGCCATGAGGCTAAAGAAAGAAGGCTTCCAGGCGATACCAGCACAGCTGACATTTAAGGAGGCAACTATGACAGTAGTAGTGGAGGGGCGTCGTCCGCACTGCTGGTTCTGCCAAAAACAGGGTCACATGGCCAAGAGCTGCCCTCAAAGGTCAACTCCTACTCAAGTGACACTAAAGGCGGTCCCAACCTCTGAGACAGCACCAGTGTCCAAACAGGCTGTCACAACTCCTGCAACCGGAGCACCAACCCCAGCACCGAGGAAACCCAAAACTGTGCAGGAGGCCAAGGGGGAGGAATGGATCACGGTAATGAGGCGGAAACGGAAGCCCACAATCCCATCTGCCACCATCCCACAACCAACCCAACAACCGAGGCAGCAACAACAACAGCAGCCTCCACAACAGCCGCAGCAACAGCCATGGCAGCAGACACAGCAGCAGCAGCCAAACCAGCCGTTGAACCAGCCGCAGCAACAACATCAGCTGCCGCGGCCAATTCCACAACCAATGCCATGAAAACAGCGGCAACAACAAAAACAGCAGCAGCAGCAACAGCAGCAGCAGCAGCAGCAACAAAAACGGCTGCAGCAACCAGAAAAGCAACAGCATCAACCGGAGAAACAACAATTAGAGGAGCAGCAACAACCAACGGTCCCCACACCAATTGAGACGGGGATCAAGCGAAGAAAACACTGCTCCTCTGAGGATGAATCTGCTAGTGAGAGGGAGAGGAACTCAACCTCACCACTCCTCGGTTCATTCAAAAGAATAAAAAAGAAAAGGAAAGGGGAAGAAAAGGCAGCCCCCACTCCCTGTGAGCATACACCACCTCTAACAACAACACAACCCACTTCCACCCCCATACCACATACTGCACCAACACTAGACACCGCACTAACACCAACACCAACATCAGACACCGCACCAACACCAGACACTGCACCAACACCAGACACTGCACCAACACCAACACCAGACACTGCACCAACACCAACACCAGACACCACACCAACACCAGACACCACACCAACACCAGACACCACACAGACACTCGTCCCCACACCAATGCAAATTGAGCCGCCATCCCAGAAAGAAAAGAATGAACCCGGGAGGGGGAGAGACCTTTCAGATTCTCCCACTTACGGACTCACTCCAACAGGGACTCTCGCCCTCGAAACGAGAGAGGAACTTTGTTTTGTAGACCCCCTGTCTGTGGCAATGGGCTTACCATACCGGCAGAAAAAAAATTAAAAACCTCTGCTGGACTGCCAACAGATGGGGGGAAAAGACGTTAATGTCCCCTCTAATTTCCCGGACGCCCCACGGCTAACAACTTTCGTCAGGCTTCCTGAGGCCTGCAAAACCAACGTGTGGACAATGCTGGAGGCCGCTGAAGGGGCTGGTCCGGGAATTGAACTGATTAGGAAAAATGACCCTTCCCTTGAGGAACTCGCAAAACAATGCAAGGGAAGGGTCCCAGTGTTGGTCCATCCGTCACTCTATAGGGCCCTTAAATTGACTTACCCTTTGGATGTCGGCGGCATTGTGAGAGAAGGTCAGGACATGAAAAACCTGACCACCTTGAGCATTGCACACAACATCGGTGTCCTTTCCCCGGCTGACTTCGGAGCTGAGTGTGACACACCTTAAGGTAGGTACCATGGCTTTGAATTTGGCTAGTCTGAATGCGAGGGGCTTGAGATCATCGGGCCGGGCGGCTCGCCTCCGGCATGACCTCTTGTCTCTGGGAGTGGATGTTGCTGCGATTCAGGAGACGCATTTCGTTTCCTCTGTGGACTGTCAGGTGCTGGCCCGAGACTTTGAGGTTTTCTTAGCATATGGCAGCCCGCGGGGGAAGGGAGTTTCCGTGCTGGTTAAACGTACCCTGTCGGCGACGGTCGACGTTGTCCATAGAGATGCGGTGGGCAGGCTGGTTGTGGCCGATGTTGCCGTAAAAGATTCTGTGTTTCGGGTGATTGCGGTTCATGCGCCCAGCACCGCTCGTGAGAGGGTCTCATTCTTCAGTCAGCTTGACGCGTTGTAGATTGTCGGAAGCGGGTAGTGCTAATTGGGGATTGGAATGCCATCTTAGACCCCGACATAGATAAGGTAGGAGGCGGAGCTAGAGGATCGGAGAGGTGCGAGTCCAGCCTGGCTGATCTGATGGCTAGATGCGGTCTGGTCGACAGGTTTTGGTTCGAGCATCCGGGGCAGGAGATGTGGACGTGCACCAATAGCGTTTCCTCCTATCCAAATACCTATTTGGACAGGATGTTAGTTAGGAGAGGCTAAGTAGACTTCTTATCTTGTCCCACGTTCACTTGGCTAGGCCAGACGGACCATAAATTAGTTATGGCCCGGCTGAAGCTAGGAAATAGGCCTAAGTTAGCGGGGTACTGGAAGTTAAACACCTCCCTTCTGGAGATACAAGACTTCCAAGATCAGTTAAGAGAATTGATTAAAAAGGCACTAGTGGGGGCGGTTACCGGGAGTAAGTGGTGGTTAGGTCTCAAAGCCAAGATCAGAAGCTTCTCCGTCAAGTATGCCCAGCGCCTCGCACTAGATAAGGCCAAGACGAAAAAGAAGCTAGAGCAGAAACTAGCCCAGGCTACGGGGGAGGGTGATAGGGTTAGTCAGGAACTAGCTAAGCAGGACCTTCTACGCGAGACTAGCAAGCGTTACGAAGGCCAAGTAGTTACAGCTAGGCTTAGAAAGATAGGCAACGAAGCAGTCAATTCTGATGCAGACGTGCGCCGTGAGGTATCTAGGCATGGCTCGGACAAATACATTGCGAAAATCATACATCCGAATGGACGCACCCTGGAATCGACTCAGGAGATCTGCGAGGGGTTTCGAGAACATTTCGAGGAGCGTTTTACGCAGCAGCCCGATCTTCCGGTCCTTGAGTTTAGCGACTATTTGGCCGACTCTCCCCGCCTCGAGGCGGCTAGAGCGGCTGGTTGCGAGGGCCGGGTGACAGGGCGGGAGGTCTTTACTGCGCTGAAGCAGGTCAGCTGTGACAGATCGCCAGGACTTGATGGTCTGCCATACGAACTGTACTTGAGGCTGTCGCCCATGTTTCTGCCTCTTCTGACGGATATGTTCAACCATTGGTTTGCTCAGGGATCCATCCCAGGGCAGGTGACCAAGGGAGTGATCACATTGCTGAAGAAAGGTGACGGGCATGGAGGGGAAGAGTTAGACGACTACAGGCCCATAACTCTGCTAAACACAGAGTTGAAGATTTTTGCCAAGGTCCTGTCGAATCGGCTGCAGGTTGTTATCGACGAGTTGGTTGAACCGGAACAGAACTACGCTGTGAAGGGGAGATCGATTCAGAACAACTTGCACCTGATCCGCACGATCCTAGAGGGGGGAATAGATGACAACACGGAAGCCGCGCCGATAAACTTAGATCAGTCCAAAGCTTTCGATAGGGTCGACCATCGTTTCTTGGCATCTGTCTTAGAGGCCGCCGGTTTTAAACCGGACTTTTGCAAGTGGATCTCCATAATGTATCGACAGCCCATGGCTGTCGTGCAAGTGAACGGAAAGCGCTCGAAACCCTTTGTTATCTCTCGGTCGGTTCGTCAGGGTTGTCCACTGTCGCCCCTGCTTTATGTCCTGGCTTTGGAGCCTCTTCTCCGCAAGCTGAGACATGGGGAGGCAAATTCGGCCCTGCGTGGAATGGCTCTGCCTGGCGGCTCAGCTGCCAAGGTATCCGCGTTCGCCGATGATGTCACGATCTTCGTGTCGGGCTTCAGAGACATTGAGGTCGTGTCGGAGGCACTCACACAGTACGAAAGAATCACGGGGGCCAAGATAAACCGCAACAAGTCGGTAGGACTGCGGTTGGGAGCATGGAGTGGCAACGCAAACCTCCCTGCGCCCTTCAGCTGGACAGATGGCCCGGTCCGGATCCTCGGCGTGTGGTTCGGACCGGGTCTCCAGCTTGACAAGAATTGGTTGGAGGTACGGTCAAAGGTGGAGGCTGCAGTCAATTCGTGGCTTCCTAGGAAACTTTCCTTAAAGGGTAGAGCTGAGGCGTGCGCCACTTACGTCTTTCCTCTCATCCTTTACCGACTGGCCGTACTTCCCCTGCCTGCACAACACCTAAAAGCTCTTGTCGAACTCTTGTCCTCGCTCCTTTGGGACAGAGAAAGACACTGGGTGAGCAGACAGGTCTGTATTCAACGTCCGTGTGAGGGAGGTTGGGGAATGCCGGACTTGAAGTTTCATCGAGATGCTGAGAGGCTGGCCTTCCTGAGCCACTATATGCAGGATGACCAACCGTGGCACCCCGTGGTTACTGCCGCCTTCCCCGACCTCATTCTCGACCCTTCCATCGAGAGCCGTCGCAGGCCACGGGGAGAATCTGCCTACATGAAAGAGTGCCGAGCCGTGCTAAAACGACTACCAAGGTCCAGTGACCTTGTGACTGCTACCCGTAGGGAACTCAACAGGGATCTAGTGAAGGGGGCCGCTGACGACCCGCTATGCGCGCGTTTGGGGTGGCAGCAGAGTGAGATCCGCTCCGCGTGGAGCTGGGCGCCAGGTTCGAGTCATCTGAACAATTCGGAGTTCTCTCTGACCTGGCGATTGGCCCGAAATGCACTTCCACTCAGCAACATACGATGCAGTTCCGGGTTTTTGGAGTCGCCTGATTGTCCCCGTTGTGGGACAACGGCCGTAGAAACTACGGATCACGCTTTCTTCGATTGCCGCGAACTCCGCCAGTACTGGTCGTATGTCAGCGGAGTGACGGCTCGCATCGATCCTGAGCATCCTCGCCCAATTACTGTATCCAATGTTGTGGACAACGTGAGGCCGCCGTGGGACCGGGAAAGACAAATGGTCTACGTTACGATCCTGGCCGTGGCGAGAATGGTGATTTGGACGTCGCGTCTGCAAGGTTGCCGGGGGGTGTTGTCTTTTTCTGATCAAAATCTGATCGCGTTCTTTAAACACCAACTACGGGTGAAGATCAGATGTGATAGAAGAAGGCTGCATCGTGCGGCATTTGACAGAAGATGGATACATGTGGCAAGTCTGTGTGTACGAAGAGGAGCCAAATTTGAATACGTGTTCCCCGCCTAGGTGTGGAACGCGCAGTTCTGTAAAGTTAAATTAAACAAGTAGTCTCTCAGCTAGCTGAGTGTGTGTTCCATCCCTCCCCGATTAGGAAGCCTCCAAGATCCCCATCCCCTCTTACCTGCAATTTTTGTTTTCACCCCTTCCTCTAAATTTTACCCATCTTGGAGAAAAAGAAATACAAACTAACCTCCATCCCTTACCCACAAAAATTTTCTTTTCTCCATTCACCCCCATCTAGAGGGCATCCCCACCTAGAGACTGACCCGCAGAAGCGAGGTTCCTTTTACAAACCTAGTGGAACGGGCAGTCTATCAACTAGACGGGGTTGGGAGGGTCCTACTAATCACCTTTTGTTTTTTCTTCCCCCGCCCTCGACACAAATGAATTATTGTTACCATTTTATTGTAATCTTTTTTGTTTTTACACGTCAATAAAAAAATGTTTTAAAAAATTGGGAGTTACTAGGACGTCCCCCAATATGAAAGGGTGAATGCGGTATTATGGTGAAAGAAGATACTTGCTGGGAGAAACTTTTGACTTTGTTTAGTTCTGGAGTGACAAGGATGACCAACGACCCCCAAAATCCCCCCCTTTTGAGTTGGCCATGTGCCTAAGTTTTTTGTTCACCGTTAATTTTACTGTATTTTTTAACATGAATAAAAGATTTAATATCTCAAAGTGTAGTATCTGTTCTGATACCTACATCGTGCGAGGCAGTGCTGTTCTGGCGACACATTCTCGTGCCCGGAACACCTGACAAGCTTTTTGGGTCGCGTTCTGTCTGCACCCCCACTTTGTCTGTCTTTCTCTGCTCTCCCCCCTCCCCCACGGGGGGGGGGATCCGAGCTGATAATTTACGACCTTCCCGCGAGGGAGGGTCGGAAACACCTTCTCTCTTCCCTCCACTAACTTCCCACTCCCTCTCTCAGTTCTATCTCCCGTCTTGCCGCCTTTTGGCTCCACCTCTTTTTGGCGCCAAAGTCGGCTCCCCACTTTGGACGCTGATTCCACGTCACTTTTTCCAGTGAATTTTTTTAAAAGAGTGACCCAAAACGGACACCCCCAGCCCGGGGGCCACCAATATGGATACCCTCAGCCAGGGGCCCACCAATATGGATACCCCCAGCCAGGGGGCTACTGCTCCCCAAGAGGACGAATCCCCAACAGGAGAAAAAACAACTGCTGATAGGGCGTACCGCCCGGGTATGACACCATTGGACGCTCCCCAGTAGGGGGAAAATTTAACAACAGCTCCCCCCGAGGGCGACTCCCCCCAAAGGGGAGCAAAACCAAAATCGGTCGTAGCATCTCACTCCAACCACAAAAAGGAGGAGGTGCCGGACCAAAAGGACAATAAAGGGGACAGCGCTCCCCAGGAGGGCTGCTCTCCCAAAAGGGGAGCAGATCAAGAAAATGAGGGGGCAGACCGCCTGGACCTCACAAACGAGGAAGGGGCAGATGGCCTCAAAGTAAACAAAAAGGATCATGCTCCCCAAGAGGCCGACTCCCCAAAACGGGAAGCTGCTCCCGAAAAAGACACTAAAAAGGGAGCCGCCGCCCAAAAATGTGACACTCCCACAAAAGGACTGACCAAGACATCTGGGGAGGCAGGAAGCGTCGCCAATAAACAGGCAGGGGCGACCTCCATAAAAGACCAGAAACGATCTAACCCCACTAAAGACCCCATACCAACACCAACAAGAGGGTCTGCGTGGGGGAAGACCATAGAAAAACAACTGTCCCCTCAAGAGTATAGAGACCTGTACCTGACAAAGTACAGACAATACATAGAGGGGGCAGATATAAAACCCATACCAGGTGCCTGGGAGGCGATTGAGGGCAGAGTCCTGTCCTTTGCCATTTCCGATATACCGGAAAACCGCCTCCTAGGAATGAAGAAGGAAGACATGGCGGGGCTTCTCCACAAACTTAACATCCCAGTACTATACCTGTACCAGAGGAGCTTTGCTGTGTGGGACATCCTCCTACCCACCAAGGATGATGCGGAGAGACTCTCCTTCCAAGAAATAAAGCATGGGAGAGTCAAACTAACACCTGAATACCAGGGCAAGAGAAGGACTCGGGTGCAGGTATTTAATGTGCCAACCCAAATACCTGCGGAAGTATTAGGATGCCTCTTCAGCCAGTACGGTGAGGTAGAACAGGTGACCCCAGTACGGTCAAAAACTGGGACTCACCTGGGCTGCTACACAATAGCAATGAGGCTGAAGAGGGAAGGTTTTCGAGCAATACCACCGCTGCTGACATACAAAGACGCCAGCATAACGGTAGTGGTGGAGGGCCGTCGTCCACACTGTTGGTTCTGCCAAAAGCAGGGCCACATGGTTAGGAGTTGCCCCCAAAGGGTAACCCCTAATCCAACAACCCAAAAGGCGGTCACAACCCCTGAGACAACGCCCGCACCAAAACAGGCGGCAAAAACCCCTGCAACTGCAGCACCAACCCCAGCTCCAAGGAAAACCCAAACCACCCAGGAGGCCAAGGGGGAAGAATGGAGCACGGTAGTGAGACAAAAGCGGAAACACATAATCCTTTCTGCCACCGTCCCACCACCAGCCCAAAAATCGAGGCAGGAGCCTCTGCAAATGCAGCAACAACAACAGCCACCGCAGCCAATGCTGCGGAAACAACTGCAGCAACAACTACTGCAGCAGCAAAATCAGCAAGTGCAGCAGAAGCAGCAGCAGCAACGACACCAGCGAGAGCAGCAACAACAAAAACAGCTGCAGCAGCAAATAGAGGAGCAGACATAACCAACGGTCCCCACACCAATCGAGACGGGGATCAAGCGGAGAAAAGACTGCTCCTCTGAGGATGAATCCGCAAGTGAGAGGGAGAGGAACTCAACCTCACCTCTCCCCGGCTCATTCGAAAGAATGAAAAAGAAAAACAAAAGAAGAAAAGAGGAAGAAAAGGTGGCCCCCACTCCCTGTGAACATACACCACCCCTAACAACAAAATCCACTTCCACCCCCAAACCACACACTGCACCAACACCAGACACCGCACCAACACCAGACACCGCACCAACACGAGACACCACACCAACACCAGACACCGCACCAACACCAACACCAACACCAGACACCTCACCAACACCAAACACCGCACCAACACCAGACACCACACCAACACCAACACCAACACCAGGCACCACACAAACACCCGTCCCCACACCAAGGCAAACTGAGCCACTACCCCAAAAAGAAAATGAAAAGAATGAACTGAGGGAGAGGAGAGACTCCTCTGCCTCTTGCAGACCAAAGGTCCTTGCCCCTGAGGAACTATGTAATGTAGACCCTCTATCTGTGGCCACAGACATTTCCCATCGGCAGAGGAAGAACTTAAAACCTCTGCTCGATTACAAACAGATAGAGGGGAAAGATGTAAATATCCCCTCAAATTTCCCGGACGCCCCACTCCTAATAACTTTTGTCAGAACTCCAGAGGCCTGCAAGACCAACTTGTGGATAAGGCTGCAGGCCGCTGAAGGGGCGTTTCCGGGAATTGAACTGGTGAAAAAAAATGACCCTTCTCTTGATGAACTGTCAAAACAATGCAAGGGAAGGGTCCCCGTGTTGGTCCATCCGTCACTCTACAGGGCCATAAAATTAATTTATTCTTTGGACGTTGGCGGCATTGCGAGAGAAGGTCAGGATATGAAAAACCTGACCACCTTGAGCATGGCACATAACGTCGGCGTCCTCTCCCCAGCTGACTTCGGAGCTGAGTGTGACACACCCTAAGGTAGGTACCATGGCTTTGAATTTGGCTAGTTTGAATGCGAGGGGCTTGAGATCACCGGGCCGGGCGGCTCGCCTCCGGCACGACCTCTTGTCCCTGGGAGTGGATGTGGCTGCGATTCAGGAGACACATTTCGTTTCCTCTGTGGACTGTCAGGTGCTGGCCAGAGATTTTGAGGTTTTCTCAGCATATGGCAGCCCGCGGGGGAAGGGAGTTTCCGTGCTGGTTAAACGTACCCTGTCGGCGACGGTCGACGTTGTCCATAGAGATGCGGTGGGCAGGCTGGTTGTGGCCGATGTTGCCGTAAAAGATTCTGTGTTTCGGGTGATCGCGGTTCATGCGCCCAGCACTGCTCGTGAGAGGGTCTCATTCTTCAGTCAGCTTGACGCGTTTGTAGATTGTCGGAAGCGGGTAGTGCTAATAGGAGATTGGAACGCCATCTTAGACCCGGAGATAGATAAGGTAGGAGGCGATGCTAGAGGATCGGAGAGGTGCGAGTCCAGCCTGGCTGATCTGATGGCTAGATGCGGTCTGGTCGACAGGTTTTGGTTCGAGCATCCGGGGCGGGAGATGTGGACGTGGACCAATAGCGTTTCCTCCTATCCAAATACCTATTTGGACAGGATGTTAGTTAGGAGAGGCGAAGTAGACTTCTTATCTTGTCCCACGTTCACTTGGCTAGGCCAGACGGACCATAAATTAGTTATGGCCCGGCTGAAGCTAGGAAATAGGCCTAAGTTAGCGGGGTACTGGAAGTTAAACACCTCCCTTCTGGAGATACAAGACTTCCAAGATCAGTTAAGAGAATTGATTAAAAAGGCACTAGTGGGGGCGGTTACCGGGAGTAAGTGGTGGTTAGGTCTCAAAGCCAAGATCAGAAGCTTCTCCGTCAAGTATGCCCAGCGCCTTGCACTAGATAAGACCAAGACGAAGAAGCAGCTAGAGCAGAAACTAGCCCAGGCTACGGGGCAGGGTGATAGGGTTAGTCAGGAACTAGCTAAGCAGGACCTTCTACGCGAGACTAGCAAGCGTTACGAAGGCCAAGTAGTTACAGCTAGGCTTAGAAAGATAGGCAACGAAGCAGTCAATTCTGATGCAGACGTGCGCCGTGAGGTTTCTAGGCGTGGCTCGGACAAATACATTGCGAAAATCAAACATCCGAATGGACGCACCCTGGAATCGACTCGGGAGATCTGCGAAGGGTTTCGAGAACATTTCGAGGAGCGTTTTACGCAGTAGCCCGATCTTCCGGTCCTTGAGTTTAGCGACTATTTGGCCGACTCTCCCCGCCTCGAGGCGGCTAGAGCGGCTGGTTGCGAGGGCCGAGTGACGGAGCGGGAGGTCTTTACTGCGCTGAAGCAGGTCAGCTGTGACAGATCGCCAGGACTTGATGGTCTGCCATACGAACTGTACTTGAGGCTGTCGCCCATGTTTCTGCCTCTTCTGACGGATATGTTCAACCATTGGTTTGCTCAGGGATCCATCCCAGGGCAGGTGACCAAGGGAGTGATCACATTGCTGAAGAAAGGTGACGGGCATGGAGGGGAAGAGTTAGACGACTACAGGCCCATAACTCTGCTAAACACAGAGTTGAAGATTTTTGCCAAGGTCCTGTCGAATCGGCTGCAGGTTGTTATCGACGAGTTGGTTGAACCGGAACAGAACTACGCTGTGAAGGGGAGATCGATTCAGAACAACTTGCACCTGATCCGCACGATCCTAGAGGGGGGAATAGATGACAACACGGAAGCCGCGCCGATAAACTTAGATCAGTCCAAAGCTTTCGATAGGGTCGACCATCGTTTCTTGGCATCTGTCTTAGAGGCCGCCGGTTTTAAACCGGACTTTTGCAAGTGGATCTCCATAATGTATCGACAGCCCATGGCTGTCGTGCAAGTGAATGGAAAGCGCTCGAAACCCTTTGTTATCTCTCGGTCGGTTCGTCAGGGTTGTCCACTGTCGCCCCTGCTTTATGTCCTGGCTTTGGAGCCTCTTCTCCGCAAGCTGAGACATGGGGAGGCAAATTCGGCCCTGCGTGGAATGGCTCTGCCTGGCGGCTCAGCTGCCAAGGTATCCGCGTTCGCCGATGATGTCACGATCTTCGTGTCGGGCTTCAGAGACATTGAGGTCGTGTCGGAGGCACTCACACAGTACGAAAGAATCACGGGGGCCAAGATAAACCGCAACAAGTCGGTAGGACTGCGGTTGGGAGCATGGAGTGGCAACGCAAACCTCCCTGCGCCCTTCAGCTGGACAGATGGCCCGGTCCGGATCCTCGGCGTGTGGTTCGGACCGGGTCTCCAGCTTGACAAGAATTGGTTGGAGGTACGGTCAAAGGTGGAGGCTGCAGTCAATTCGTGGCTTCCTAGGAAACTTTCCTTAAAGGGTAGAGCTGAGGCGTGCGCCACTTACGTCTTTCCTCTCATCCTTTACCGACTGGCCGTACTTCCCCTGCCTGCACAACACCTAAAAGCTCTTGTCGAACTCTTGTCCTCGCTCCTTTGGGACAGAGGAAGACACTGGGTGAGCAGACAGGTCTGTATTCAACGTCCGTGTGAGGGAGGTTGGGGAATGCCGGACTTGAAGTGTCATCGAGATGCTGAGAGGCTGGCCTTCCTGAGCCACTATATGCAGGATGACCAACCGTGGCACCCCGTGGTTACTGCCGCCTTCCCCGACCTCATTCTCGACCCTTCCATCGAGAGCCGTCGCAGGCCACGGGGAGAATCTGCCTACATGAAAGAGTGCCGAGCCGTGCTAAAACGACTACCAAGGTCCAGTGACCTTGTGACTGCTACCCGTAGGGAACTCCACAGGGATCTAGTGAAGGGGGCCGCTGACGACCCGCTATGCGCGCGTTTGGGGTGGCAGCAGAGTGAGATCCGCTCCGCGTGGAGCTGGGCGCCAGGTTCGAGTCATCTGAACAATTCGGAGTTCTCTCTGACCTGGCGATTGGCCCGAAATGCACTTCCACTCAACAACATACGATGCAGTTCCGGGTTTTTGGAGTCGCCTGATTGTCCCCGTTGTGGGACAACGGCCGTAGAAACTACGGATCACGCTTTCTTCGATTGCCGCGAACTCCGCCAGTACTGGTCGTATGTCAGCGGAGTGACGGCTCGCATCGATCCTGAGCATCCTCGCCCAATTACTGTATCCAATGTTGTGGACAACGTGAGGCCGCCGTGGGACCGGGAAAGACAAATGGTCTACGTTACGATCCTGGCCGTGGCGAGAATGGTGATTTGGACGTCGCGTCTGCAAGGTTGCCGGGGGGTGTTGTCTTTTTCTGATCAAGATCTGATCGCGTTCTTTAAACACCAACTACGGGTGAAGATCAGATGTGATAGAAGAAGGCTGCATCGTGCGGCATTTGACAGAAGATGGATACATGTGGCAAGTCTGTGTGTACGAAGAGGAGCCAAATTTGAATACGTGTTCCCCGCCTAGGTGTGGAACGCGCAGTTCTGTAAAGTTAAATTAAACAAGTAGTTACTCAGCTAGCTGAGTGTGTGTTCCATCCCTCCCCGATTAGGAAGCCTCCAAGATCCCCATCCCCTCTTACCTGCAATTTTTGTTTTCACCCCTTCCTCTAAATTTTACCCATCTTGGAGAAAAAGAAATACAAACTAACCTCCATCCCTTACCCACAAAAATTTTCTTTTCTCCATTCACCCCCATCTAGAGGGCATCCCCACCTAGAGACTGACCCGCAGAAGCGAGGTTCCTTTTACAAACCTAGTGGAACGGGTAGTCTATCAACTAGACGGGGTTGGGAGGGTCCTACTAATCACCTTTTGTTTTTTCTTCCCCCGCCCTCGACACAAATGAATTATTGTTACCATTTTATTGTAATCTTTTTTGTTTTTACACGTCAATAAAAAATGTTTTAAAAATTGGGAGTTACAAGGACGTCCCCCAATATGAAAGGGTGAATGCGGTATTATGGTGAAAAAAGATACTAGCTGGGAGAAACTTTTGACTTTGTTTAGTTCTGGAGTGACAAGGATGACCAACGACCCCCAAAATCCCCCCTTTTGAGTTGGCCATGTGCCTAAGTTTTTTGTTCAACGTTAATTTTGAATGTATTTTTTAACATGAATAAAAGATTTAATATCTCAAAGTGTAGTATCTGTTCCGACAGATGCTGCAGGCTATGACTAGCTATGACTAGCAAAGACCAAATGTGGGGGCAACCTCACATGCCTGACCTTTAACCAGCTCCCATTTCCCACCTCTCGGGAGCTGGTTCCCTTTTTCCCTTCCCCCTCCCTTCACTCCTCACATTAAAAATTGGCCTTGTGCCTTATTTGCTCGGTGGGGGAGCAAATAAATACCATCTGTTCCGACAGATGCTGCAAGCTATGACTAGCTATGACTAGCTATGACTAGCAAAGACCAGATGTGGGGGCAACCCCACATGCTTGACCTTTAACCAGCTCCCATTTCCCACCTCTCGGGAGCTGGTCCCCTTTTTCCCTTCCCCCTCCCTTCACTCCCGACATTAAAAATCGGTTTTGTGCCTAATTTGCTCGGTGGGGGAGCAAATAAATACCATCTGTTCCGACAGATACTGCAAGCTATGACTAGCTAGGACTAGCTAGGACTAGCAAAGACCAGATGTGGGGGCAACCCAACATGCTTGACCTTTAACCAGCTCCCATTTCCCTCCTCTCGGGAGCTGGTCCCCCTTTTTCCCTTCCCCCTCCCTTCACTCCTCACAATAAAAATTGGCCTTGTGCCTAATTTGCTCGGTGGGGGAGCAAATAAATACCATCTGTTCTTCAGATGCTGCACTTCTATTTCTTGTTCTCTTTCGGTGGAGGAGAAATCCTTCACGACTGAGACAATTTTTATGTTTGTACCTTTTCTCCACGTTAAAAAACGACCCTGGTGTCTAACTCTGTCTCGTGGGGAGGCATAGTAAATAGGTACAAAAATGAACCAAATATTGAAACTCACCGAGTACCATATATGAAATAACGATGGAATGAAGAGGGATTACACAAGGAACATCTTTTCTATAAGAATTAGATTGTAAAGAACAGAGCTCGTTTTCCAGTTGAAAATCGACTTCAACATGTGTTGAAATGGATTTCCAATTCGGTCTCGCAAACGAAAAGCGGCACTTCACCATATGAGACATCTGTCATCTATTTTGTTTGACTCTATTTATACGTTCTTCGGGCCGGGATCAAAGTAAAGTATCTGTTCTGCAGATGCTGCGCTTAAGGTAATTAGTTCCAGTCAATAGAAAGAAACTCTCTATACTGGGACAATTATTATTTTTGGTCACCAGAGTGCCCCCTTTTTGCCTACTTTTAAGGGAGCTGGTTTTTATCCCACATTAAAAACGGCCTTGTGCCTAATTTGCTTCGGTGGGGAAGCATATAAATATCATATATACATGGAAAGATAGAAAGATATAGACGTACGTGAAAACAACGATGGAAAGAACAAACATATATGCATATATATACATAAATATATATGTATATGTACTAGCGAGGGGTACCCGGCGTTGCCCTGGGTGTTGAGGGGGGGGGTAAAAAAATAAGTATGAAAGTCGAACCCGAGCCGTTGAGGCAAAGTTGTAAATTAAAGTGTGAAAAAAAAAACACGCGATGTTAACCATTGCCCCACCGCGAGATGCTAACGGAAACACGTTTGAATTTATTTAATTAGTTGGATTTAGCAGGTGGCCGTTTTAATGAGGTCAAGTTTGTACTGCGGGATGGTATTCATTTACTGCTGAACGCTTTTTTCCCACCCTCAAGATGTTATAGGAAAAAGACTAATCCACATGCGGCGAGCGACAAATATTGAATATTTATCTTCCCAAAATCGAGGAAATTAAATAGACAGACGAGATTCGTTGTTAACTGTGAGATATTACGATTTATATGTGATATAAAAAGTTTTTTAAAGTTTTGAATCGACCAACCGCTTCTCTAAAAAAAGCCTTTTGTAGACACACAGAAAAAGCGAACACACATACATACATACATACATTTTCGCTTTTATATTTATATATCGATATATGTATGTATATATATATACATATATATATATTTATATATAGTAAAAAACTCATATATATAAACATATATATATATATATATATATATATATATATATATATATATATATATAGTAAAAAAACTCAGAAGATGTTAATAAATAATTCTAGGGCATTTATAAAAACAGATTTAAAAGTTGCTTGAATCCAGTTATGTACTTATGAAAATGTCCTTCATCACATTTAGCATACGAATCTTTAATAGTGTTGGGACTCTTAATCGGAATCGGGAATCGGAAAAATCGGAACTTTGGGTGTATCAGAATCGGTATCGGTATCGGAAAACTATGTGCCTATTTTCAGATGCCAAGAACCAATTTCTTTATTTATTTTGTTAAAACAAACCCTTCCACTGTTGGTAGTAATAAAAGACTAATAAATATTTATTGGTTTTTGAACTTCCAGTAAAACTACAATCTATAAATGAACCTCCCCCACCATTTATTATATATATATATATATATATATATATATATATATAAATATATATATATATATATATATATTGATAGATTGGCGATTGATAGTATTCCGGTTAATAGATGGGGAACGACGCAAGTCTCCTTTAATTTTTAGCCGAGAACTGGAAAGTAAATACTCACAGAAAGTGCGAGAAGGAAGCATTACGGAAATCGATAGCAATTACAGAATTTGCGAACGGACAAAGACGCAAAGATTTTTAAAAATCATTAGCAGAATGGAATGCATAGAAAAAGGGGAAAAATAATCTGCGTTTCGTTTTTGGCTTGTAGTTGATATATTTTCATTTCATTCATTAATTCATTCGTTCTTGGTTTGTATTTTTATTAATCCATAATTTATGTCATATTTCAATTCTTTTGCCCTGGATCTGCTAGAATTATGTTATTACAACTATAATCTAACATACATCTCCCATAATTCTTTTCTGAAATATATCAGAGCTGGCCATGTTATCTATATATATATATATATATATATATATATATATATATATATATATATATATATATATATATATATATATATATATATATATATATATATATATATATATATAAAGCAAAATGAGCGCGAGCGTTTGTGTATGTCCGCGAAACGCTTTTCAGATCGAGGATCCTTCCACGAGAAGTATTCCTGTACTTCCGAGATCATAATATCTGAGATTCGCAAACGGACACCGTTTCTTTATTTTTTTTAAGATCGGATAAAAAAAAATTCCACCGTGCCATTGTCTCGAGTGTTTGTCAAAAGACAAACAAAAACTCGAGACAATGGCACAGTGGGATTTTTTTTCGTATTATACAGCGAAACTATTCAAACGCAATTGGCAGGAAGCTTGGACTTCGGGATGGGCTGGTGCTGCATTTCACTTAAGTTAATTGGTTCTCCATCTCGGTCAATGGAGAGGAAACTATTCATACTGAGACAATTATCGTTTTTGGGGAGATACTGCGAGAGTTCCCCCTTTTGCACGGGGAGCTGGTTTTACCCTACATTAAAAACGACCTCGTGTCTAATTTACTTTCGTGGGGAAGCAAATAAATAAAACGACAGAAAGTGGGAAGCATACCTGCCCCCCAGCCAGGTTTAAAAGCAACGTTCATTTCTGCGCATGCGTGGCGACTTTTACCATTCTTAAGTTAATTACCAACTCATTGAATTTACTGTCATATGTAGCCTAATGGTCAGCGAGAAAGAATAATTACCCTATGTTTACGAGTTCGATCCCTTCTCTATCTACATTTTTTTATTTCGTCCTTGGGCCAATATCCTCCACCCGGGGAAAAGTTAATTAAAAAGTTATTGAATTCATTATCCTCTTTGGCCCAATGGTTAGCGTGGAAAACTAATTACACATCTCTCTCTCTATCTTTTTTATTTTAACCACGTGGAAGCCATTCTTAACATCGCTTCGTCCTTGTGTCAATATCCTCCACCCGGACAACGCCAGGTACTCCGCGATATATGGGTGAAAGAGAAAGAAACAGATCATATTATAATTTAGAATGATACTTATACCGAATAGCTAACGAGGCAGTGTGTATGAACTTTTTCCGACCTATAATATAACCAAGATAGGGCAACACGATCAGCCCTGTCAGTTAAATTTTAGCAGTGAGCCCTGTATGCCCCAGGGGTAAATCCTTAGATCATTATTGTTCTTGATTTTCTTAAACGAACTTTATGATTTTGTATCCGGGATGGGCATATTACTGATTATACTACACTCTATTCTTGATATGTGTGCCAAAAAAACACACACCTATTCAAAGCAATTATTGACTTCTTACAAAATCACACCCAATCTCTAGTAGAGTGGGGTCATAATCAGGTATTAACATTTAACGCTAATAAGACAAAGCCACTTTCCTTTAGCAATTATGAGTAACCATTTCAACCATCGATTTTCATGGCTAATAACACTCTACTTCAAAGTCCAGCATTTTTACTCAGCAGCCACGACCGGATATTTCGTAGGAAACATGAATTGGAATAAACACACCATTTATGTTTAGAAAGCCACTATTCACCTATGCATGGCGTATTGTTGTCATATCTTGGAGGATAACCAAACATTAGCCTCGCTCTCTCTTAGACGGCATGCAAAACGCCTCTAATGTAATAAATTCCATACTATCTAGCCAGCTTCAGGTCATAGCCATAATATTGCTTCTCTATGCTTGTTTGACGAGTGCTTTAATGAAATGTGCTCCGAAGAACTTGCTGTACTGGTTTCTCCCCGACTTAGATATCCCAATCGACCCGATAACTAGCAGTGTCCCGTTCCCTTTACTCTAGAGACCCCAGATGCCGAAATGTTTTCTAGTAGAATAGCTTCTTTCTTTGAAATATTAATCTTTGTAATTCACCATCTAATTCCTGTGTACGTAGCTGTTCCAACATGCAGAAATATAAGTGTAAGGGAACAAACATCCCGCGGTACAACCTCCCCCCCACTTCCAATGCCCTTGTGGGGATGGCTCCTAAATAAAAGTGCCCACGTAGTAATGTTCCTTTTTTCCATACAAATAAAAGAGTAGATTTTACGTTTTTGAACTTTCGCAAAAAAACACTCGACTAGCTACAACCACTATATACGGTTTGCCCTCACTCTCTAACTGTGCCTAAATCTAAACGCAGAGTCCATGAACAAAGCTTAATCGAACTCTTGTCTCATCTTGAATGTCATTTTCACATCACTTCGGTTGATGTAACCTCCGACCTTCTTCAGGTGTCTCTTGTCGAACTCGAAAATGTTTCTGTCGAACTCGGGAACTTGGACGAAATATCGAACGGAACCCTTTATTTATGACACGGAGATAGCATGTGCTTGTTCCGTTAACCATAACAGCATAGAGGTCCTAAGTAATTCGCAATTGTATGTATATTATTTTTGTACAATACAATTGCGAATTTATTAGGATTGTACCCAATTATAACTGACGGAACAAGAACGTTATACCTCCGCGAAGAAAACAAAGGGTTCAATTCGAAATCATGTCCTAATTCCCGAAGTCGACAGAAACATTTTCAAGTTCGACAAGAGACACCTGAAGAAGGTCAGAAAATCGACCGAAAAGTAATGATGAATCCAAATACTGCGAAAATAGTAGATCTATATGTGTTTGTATGTCTGTCTTTGTGTAAATATTTAACCGATAAACTCTTAAACTACCGATTACATAACACACAAATTAACAGAAAATAGTAATCATACACTAAGAATTGCTTTAATGAGTAAAATATTTGTTTGGATGGATGAATAACGCACACAGAAATATATCGGCAAGTTGAAATGCAAAATGTTCATTTCAACATATTTTTCTTTTTTCTGCGCATGCTCAAATTCAATTCATTTCTTCAAGTTGTTTAATGCTAAGTCTTTCTTATTTATCTCTAGATAGCTACATCGGTACGAGAGGCAGGTGGGGCGCTAAATGTTTTGGTTTCGATTCTAGCTGATGGCACCCAAATCATACTCATTTTAAAAAATTGTAAAATTATTACTTTATAATAAGTACAATATAATATTCAATAAAGAATTGGCTCTGTAATAATAAATAAGAAATTTTCATGAATTAAAATGTATTTAAGCGTATTTCACCCCCCCTGCTCTTATTGAATAAAGAAGTAGGACGGAACCATTTTTGTGGACGCATGTATCATGGTTGTATTGATTCTCAACGCTGCCAATTTATTAGAGTTGTCACAGATCAAGTAAGTTCACTATACATCTCCCGGACACTAGCGCAATTTATCAACATCAAAAAGAATAAATAAATAAAAAAAAATAACAGGTCCTGGATATGACCTATATCCGATGGTGAGGCCTCAGCTTACGGGTTTTGAAGAGTGTGGAGCCACTCCTTAATTACCATTGCGCCCAAGTCCACTCTGACCCGGAGTGGTAGTACCTGTTAGGGTCCCAACTATGGATTAAATAAAAAACTGACTCGAAATATATATATATATATATATATATATATATATATATATATATATATATATATATATATATATATATATAGCCAATAGGATAGGAACATGTTTTTCTTTAAAATCGCTGGATTTTGCATTAAATAATTTAAAAAGGGTTGATATGTCGTAAAACAAAAGCCAACCAAAAAAAAAAAAAAAAAGATCATACATATCCTTTTTCTCAATAGACACATTTTAGTTAACAATACAAAAAAATACACCACATTATCATTATGTTCGTTATTTTCATGGCAAGTGCTCAACTAAACTCTAGTCTAAAGTTCCCTTTTGCCAAACTTTCACAAAAACACAATTTCCTTCACTCCCTAACTGTGCCCAAATCTAAACGCAGATTTCATGAACAAGGCTTCTTTTCTAGAATTGCCCACCTGTGGAGCACTATTTGGTGACCTGATTCCCGGTGGAATACAACATGGTAGCCTTCAAATCCAATGTAAACAAGTTTTTTGTTGAGGCTTCCCCATAAATAATCCAATGCTACCTAATTTACACCATTAACGATTACTAGCCTATCACCTTATGTTTATTAACCACTATCCTTGAGTGGCCATTGGGCCTTTATAAGTGATGATTCTTAGTAAAAATAATTTTAAAAATATCAAAATAAATACTTAAAGCCATTTACATTAAAACTGGACATCGTACAATTAATAACATTAATTACAAAACTAGTCACAAAATGTTAAAGTGTCGGAAGAATTCTTGTGTTATGTTGATTAATGGGATTATTATTCTTATCTCGGGGGTTATTAGCACAACGTTTCGGTTGCTGCAACCTGCGACCTTCTTCGTGTATTGAAAAAATGCTTCTTTTTCTCTACTAAGGGAAGGAGGTTGGCTCTGCATTACAAGAATTCGGACCGTGGGTTTGAAGGTGGGTCCGTAGATAATAAAGAGGGTTCAATCTTTAGGGGTCACTAAGATATTTTTTAAAGGATTTCCTATAACTTATTTTTTTCGGGATATCTATACTAATTGTTAGTATATGAAATCCTCTTAAAATATATCTTAGTGACCCCTGAAGATTTGACATTCATTATGATCTACGGACCCACTCTCGAACGCACGATTCAAATTCTTGTAAAAAGGATCCTTCAGTCTTTGACAGACTATGGATACCCACAAAAGAGATCTCTGCGGGTGAAGTTTTTGTGTCAGGAGGTGCGCAATCTCCAACCACAACTCTCCTGTGTCGACCTTGTTAAATGCCAGTGGCAAGTGAAGTGTATGTCCAGGACAACTGGAAACAAATGCCGTGATAAGCAGAGAGCACATACAGCGACTAGAATTCCCAAATGGTCACCCATCTGCTATTAACCAGACTCAACGTCGCTTAACTTCGGTGATCTGACGAGAACCTGTGTGTCAACGCGATTATGCCGTATATGTCGAACTCTTTTAATGCAGAGCCAACCCTCTTTTCCTTAGTAGAAAAAAAGAAGTCTGTTTTTAACACCCGAAGAAGGTCGCAGGTTTCAGCTACAGAAACGTTGTGCTAACAACACCCAAGATGAGAATAATAGTTCGATTAATCAACATAACACGAGCATTCACGTCTCAAAAATTCAGAATTGTCTAAAAAATTGTTAGCCCTTTAACAACACAATTTTGAATGTTGCATGTGCATTTCACATAGTTATGGTTGCGTGAAACATATTATCACAATTTTTAAGTTGTAAATTACTAACCGTCTATCAACTCAATATAAAACAGTTGTAAACTTATCAATATTAACTATTTGACGAATGAAATCGAAAGTTCTTGCGAATAAATTTATAGAAATGTAAACCGGATGAACACCTAATTTTCGAGTTAATAAAATCAAACCAAGTGTAACTTCATATTCCGTTTTTATCTCAAACTAAAACGAAAAATGTCCATCAAAGCGAAATAAATTATCCGAGTACATGAGCAATGTAGTTTTTGAACTATTGTTATAGGGGTTATCTGTTGTCTTTCTCTGACATTTTAAAAAAAAATTATTATATACATTTTTTATAGCGTATCAGTATGCGCACCTGATCATAGCTTACTGTAACAGAGCGCAGAAGCGCGTGTGGCGGCTATATGCAAATACTGAGCCGTGTGCCAAATGACATCATGGTAAAAAAAAATACTATAAAAAGGTAAGATATCACGTTAGAGAAGATGAGCACGTTAGAGACGTGGGTGACGTGACAGCCGTAACGAGAAGTTACGCGTGACGGGAAACTGAGGTAAAAGGTCTTTTCTTAAACCCTGAAAAAAGGAGTTGGATTATCTCCTCTTATTTATTATTTGTCTCATTTGCGATTGAGTCTACATCGTGTGGGTCCTGGGTGTGTAATGTCAACCCGTGTGTAAACGTGTGTAACGTTGT
>NC_136513.1:76218392-76223392 GCF_053919585.1 Euprymna scolopes | reverse complement strand
CTCAAAGTAAAAAGAAAACAAAGAAAAAAAGAAAGAAGGATTTTTTTACATGTTCCTGGCAGTGTTCTTAGATAGGTTTTTTATTGGAAAGTTTTCAATAAGTATCGATAATCGGTAATCGAAAAAATCCGATGAAAGAAGAAACCGACGGTTTTTACCAAAGTCAACACTTTATACAACCTTATATCACAAGAGCATTTGAGAAGTTTTATTACTGCACAAGCCGAAAAACAATCATAAATAATCAACAGTAGCTTCTTTGATATGACAGAGGTGCGTTCGAAATGATAGTTTCTGTTTAAAACACAATTGAAGCATGGCACTTCATTTCAAATTAAAATCCAAGCAATTATCACCACACAAGCTGTAAAGCCAGGTATTTAAAATCAACAGTAGGTTCTTTGATATGACAGGGGCGCGATCGAAATGAATGTTATTGTTTAGAGCACCACTGGCGCGTGATATTTGACTTTTGCATTTTAAATTTTAATTCAAGCCACTATATATCAAATAATGTCATAAAATCAACAGTAGGTTCTCTACAGTGCAATGTAAACTGCAATGTACTGTGAACGAAGTAACGGGGGAAGAATGTGAAGGTTCCTCGTGGATCCCCAACTTGAGTAGGCAATCAATCGATTTCACTGATTATGATGACAATAAAAATATAGAATGTAAAACATTCGTTAAGAATCATTCAATCCCGAGCAACGTCAGGTGTTCCTACTAGTTTATAAATATATAGTAGAACCCCAGGATACGGTGGTCCTAGGATACGTTTTTTTAGGTTACGATGAGGAATATTATGTTTTTCCTGCACCTGGTTCTGGTATTTGCCACCGTATTATTTATATTATTATTTGATTATATAAATGTGTATAATATACTGTACTGTTTTTACTAATTTTTAATGCCCTATCACGGGGTTATACTGTATATATATATATATATATATATATATATATATATATATATATATATATATATATATATATATATAATGAATCCGAAAAATATATAAATGTTTATATCTTTTCTGTATTTATTTCCTATGTGTTGACATGTAGGAATAGAAACAGTCTTTTCAAAAGCACATAATCTTCGACCGATCCCTCAGTCTTCCTCAGTGTGAATGATCTCTCTCTCTCTCTCTCTCTCTCTCTCTCTCTCTCTCTCTCTCTATATATATATATATATATATATATATATATACACACGCGCGGGATATTCCAAAAATAATATCATTTATATTTTATTCCGCCAAATTGATCAGAGTGGATTTCAAATTGTATTGTTATAATGACTGAAAGTTTCATCACACTATTGCAGATATTGACGGTCTTAGACGATATGTAAAAGAAACCTCTGTCAAAGACGTACGTCAGAAGCAGTGATATATCACTGAATTCCCCCCTGAAGTAAAATTTGAACCGATCAACATTCATTAGCGCCTGATGTCGATGCAATTGACATTAGTTAGGAGATGGATTCGTCGATTTCAGAGTGCTGAGAAAGATGTGAGTGACAACGCGCACTCCTGACTTTTACGACGGAGGCATCAAAAGTGGCTGGCAACTTGCATTGAGAGTAGTAGTGAAAAGGTCGCTCATTTTAATGGTACTGCTCCTGTCTTTGTAGCTCTTCAACGTTTTAGTTTTTCGAGTTAAAATAAAAAAGGAAGCCCTAGTTTTGAATGATACTCGTAACAAAAAAAAATCAACGTATATATATATATATATATATATATATATATATATATATATATATATATATATATATATATATATAAGGACTATCCACTTATTAAGTGTTTCCTTTTCAGATTAAATATGTTTTTAACTCTTTTTCAAAGTGTTTTTTTTAACATGTTTTATTAACTGTTTGCTCTTATTATAAGCTCTATCTCCTATTTGGTTTTATCGAGCTTTTACATCTGGTTGAGATTACTTTATAAATATTAATTCTTTAATATTTATAATATACTTTAGTTTTACCATCTTGGATCATTTCGGTAAATTTTATTGTCATTTTTATTTTGTATATATACATACATACATATATATATATATATATATAAGACTCCTTCAGTCTTTGACAGACTATGGATACCCACGCAGGGGTACCTCCGCGTAAATCTTTTGTGACAGGAGGTGCGCACTAACCACACCTCTCCTGAGTCGACATTCTTAAATACCAGTGACAAGTAAAGAGTATGTACAGGACGACTGGAAACAAATGCCGAGATAAGCGGAGAGCAATTACAGCGCCTAGAATTTCCAAATAATCGCCTATCTGGTACTAACCAGGCTCAACGTTGCTTAACTTCGGTAATCTGACGAGAACCGGCAAGCAAATATGCATAAGGTGTAAAGTACATTTGATTTTTCTCAGCATGAATGTAGATGTTTTACTGTACATTGATGATGGCCTCTCATGAATATTGGTTATAGTTTGTATAGCATGAAAATACATGTTTGAAATTGACAGCAATAATCGTTTGCAAACAAAAGTGTTGTTGAAAAGAATTTGGAATGTTTTTCTTAAATAACTAAGTTAAAATGATATTAAATTAAAAGCTCTAGTCGTTCACTTTTAGTGATGTTACGATTCCAATAATTTTCCCGATTCCGATTCAATTATCGATTCCGATTCTTCATAAATCTCTAAATATCTAACTATAACGTCGCCACTTTTCCCGATCGCCGTAAAAACACGTGTTAAATGCGCATATATTTTCTCAAACAAAAAATACACATGTGGGAGGGGTGATCTATAGATTTTAGCGTTACTGGTAGTTTAAAATCAATAAATATTTATTATTTTACTATTACTGCCTAAAATGGTAGCTTTTGTTTAAAAAAAGATAAAAGAATCGTTTTAGCATCGGAAAATATGCACCATATTTTTCCGATACCGAAACTGATTCCAATTCCCCCAAAAGTTCCGATTTTTTCGATTTCGATTCCGAATCCGATTCCATTTAATCGTACCAACACTAATAAATACAACATAAAACTTCGTGTTAACTAACAAACACTTATATAACATATATATATCTATATGTATGCACACACGTGTGTGTGTGTGTGTGTCTGTATGTGTGTGTGTCTGTGTGTGTATTTGACGGTAATTTTTTGTCTATATTTTTAGCTTCCATTTTAAGAGCATGTCGCTGTGAAAGAGTTTAGCTTACCCGATGAAGGTCATTATTTGACTGAAAAAGAAACTTTGTTATTGTCGTAAATATGTATTTTGTTTACCTAAAAACAAATAAAAATATATCTGACTCTTTTTCGATAACCTCGTTAAATTCATTATTTGTTGTTGTTGTTGTTTTGGATATCTTTAACACGGAATAATAATAATAATAATAATAATAATAACAATAATAATAATAATAATAATAATAATAATAATAATAATAATAATAATAATAATAATAATAAAAATAATAATAATAAAAATAATAATAATAATAATAATAATAATAATAATAATAACAATAATAATAATAATAATAATAATAATAATAACAATAATAATAACAATAATAATAATAATAATAATAATAATAATAATAATAATAATAATAAAAATAATAATAATAATAATAATAATAATAATAATAAAAATAATAATAATAAAAATAATAATAATAATAATAATAATAATAATAATAATAATAATAATAAAAATAATAATAATAATAATAATAATAATAATAAAAATAATAATAATATGTGGATATACCTAACTTTAGAAATAAATATACAGACCATTTTCGGAACCCTGTATATATATATATATATATATATATATATATATATATATATATATATATATATATATATATATATATATATATATATGTGTGTGTGTGTGTGTGTGTGTGTGTGTGTGTGTGTGTATGAGCAAATAGTTAATAAAATATGTTAAAAAACACTTTGAAATGAGTTAAAAACATATTTAATCTGAAAAGGAAACACTAGATAAATTGATAGTCCTTAATCCGCGGAGTTCCGAAGAAATACTCTCCTTCTAATCAGAGGGTAAGAATTAACAAAATGCGGGATCAGATTTTGCTAATTCCTACCCTCTGATGAGAAAGAAAGTATTTCTTCGAAACTCCGCGGATAAGGGACTATCCATTTATCTAGTGTTTCCTTTTCAGAGTAAATATGTTTTTAACTCATTTCAAAGTGTTTTTTTAACATATTTTATTAACTATTTGCTCATATTATACGCTCTATTTCCTATTTGGTTTTATCGAGCTTTTACATCTGGCTGAGATAATTTTATAAACATTATTTCTTTAATATTTATAATATACTTTACTTTTACCATCTTGGACCATTTTGGTAAATTTAATTGTAATTTTTATTTTATATATATATATATATATATATATATATATATGTATATATATATGTATATATATATGTATATATATGAATATATATATAATTATATATATGTATAAATTCATATATATATATGTATATATATATGTATATATATATATATGTATATATATATGAATATATATATATAATTATATATATATGTATAAATTCATATATATATATGTATATATACATATATATATTATAGTATTATAAATTTATGCAAATGTTCCTGTGTAGAAGGCAAACATTACTTTCTAAAGTTTGAAATTTTATTTTCATAGAAATTTGAATTCTGGTGTATTTCGACTTACGTACAGCAATATTGCAGATATTTTTATTTTATTTTATTGATTAGCCAATTGCATTGATTTTATTTTCAATATTTTTCTAAAATTTTGTATAACTTTTTTTCCCAACATGTCAATTTTCAAAGTTTTCAATTTCTTCTTGTTACCTAGCAACTCTTGTAACCTATCTTTTCTTTATTTTTATTTTGGTAATTATTTCCTCCGCAGAAAAAAAATCTCTACTTTTTGAATTTCATGAAATAAATTAAAATCTTCTGTTATATTCCTTGTTTTGAATTTTTGATGA
>NC_136513.1:76120892-76213392 GCF_053919585.1 Euprymna scolopes | reverse complement strand
ATAAAAAAGAAAGTAGACACCAGGAAGGCAGATGGATGTGTGTGTGTGTGTGTGTGTGTGTGCGCGTGTGTGCGTGCGCGTGTGTATGTGTGTGTGTGTGTGACTGAAAGAGAGAGAGAGAGAGAGAGAGAGAGAGAGAGAGAGAGAGAGAGGGGGGGAGGGTAATGTTATGAACGAAAACATGAGCAAGCGATGCCGGTAAAAAAAATGCGGATGACGTGAGTTAAGCAGTTGAGATGATGATGATGATGATGATGATGAAGATGATGATGATGAAGACGTAGAAAAATAAGAAACAGGAGAAGACATAAAAGAAGAAGAAATACAAGAAGCCGCTGTAGTAGAAGTAGAAGAAGAAGAAGAAGAAGAAGAAGTAGAAGAACAAGAAGTAGAAGTAGAAGAAGTAGTAAAGTAGAAGTAGAAGAAGAAGTAGAAAAAGAAGAAAAAGTAGTAGAAGTAGAAGAAGAAGAAGAAGAAGAAGAAGAAGTAAAACAAGACTTAGTAGAATAAGAAGTAGAAGACGTGGAAGAAGAAGGGAAGGAAGAAGAGGAGGAGGAGGAGGTTGATGATGAACTAATAATAAGAAAACCGGAAAGAAAACTGAGAGAGGACGGAAAGAGAGATAAAAAAAGAAAGTAACGGAAGGTAATGGAAAACAAAAGAATGAGAGAAAGAAAAGAAGCAAACAAGTGCATAAAAGAAAGAAATAGAAGAAAAAAATATCAAATGTTTAAAAGAGAAACTGTATAAGAAAAGGAGAGGAAAACGGGACGACATGAGGAGAGTAAGAGGAGAAAAGTAGAAAGAGAGCAGCATTTCTTTTAGAAAAAGAACCTAAAGAACGATATATATATATATATATATATATATGTATATATAAATATATATGTATATATATATGTGTATATATATGTATATATATGTATATCTATATATATATATCTATCTATATATATATATATATATATATATATATATATATATATATATATATATACTTGTTATTTGTTTTCGTTTTTGCGATACGGTTTGAATGACTTCAATTATTTACGAAAGTGCATTTTTACCTAAATGCGAGTTGGGAATAATTTTCCCTTTAACCAACTTGGTACCCCCACATAGGGGGCGGCATACATATTGTCTTTTTTAATATAATTATCCACTGACATGTGTTTCGTCGTCTACGACTCATCACAGTGGTTGAATCTCTCTCTCTCTCTCTCTCTCTCTCTCTCTCTCTCTCTATATATATATATATATATATATATATATATATATATATATATATATATATATATACTAGCAAAAGTACCCGTCGTTAACTGGGTTCAAAAACAGCCTACAGAAAATGGACTGTGATTTATGAAATTATGATAGGTTATGAAACGGAAGAGTTGTAAAGAGATAGCTTCGAATTTGGGAGTACCAAAACCAAAGCAAAATATAATGAAAGTAAAAATAAATAAGATAAACCCCATAATTTATTATACCATACCTGTTCACACTCAAACATTTATCACAATATTCTGTGGATCCATATTACAAAAACCTTGTTAAACTTTGTGATATATTTCCATTCTACGGAGGTCAGGCGCGAACGAACACCCCATAATTTTATTATATCATATTTCTTCAGACTGAAACATAATTATCAAGATATACGTACGCAGATAGATATGAAAAGTCTTTATTTATTATTTATTATTTCTATTCTATAGAGGTCAGGCGCGAACGCAGACCCCGCAATTTTATTATACCATCCCTATTTAAGTTAAAACATACTTATAAAAATATTATTATGTACATCTATATCAAAAACACTTGTAAACTTTTTTTTTTTCATTTTAAAATTTTTATTTCCTTACTTTGTGGACCAGGCGCGTCACATACCCCGCAATTTTAATGAACCACCGTTCTGTAGGATCAAACATACCCATTCCTGTGTCTCAATACATCTTCTATCATTATATGTGATCAGTTTTTTTTTAATAGTCAACCATATAGGAGCCTATTCGTGACCAGACACACATACACATACGTACAGCTTTATATATATATATATATATATATATATATATATATATATATATATATATATATATATATATATATATATATATATAAAAATTCTTAAATGTCTAACACTACCTCGGAAATAAAAGAAAAATTCAACCAACTGGACTTGTTGCGAGATCGTAACTTCCTGTCACTCGATCACTGTAGATTGTCTGAACACTTATACTTATACTGTTATTAAGTACGTGCGAAATAAATGCTAATGCTAAAAATGAATAAACATTTTGACCCGTCCCTTTACTTAAAAAAATTACCAAAAATCAATAAATTAACCAAGTTAAATGGATTTTTCACTATTTATTAAATGATAATCATGGAATATATTAAACCCATTATTTTTATTTAAATCATAAGGGAAATGTATTACTTTGCTTAAACAAAAAAATATTTTTAATAAAGTTATGTTTTTCAGTAATAAAAAAAGATTAAAGGAATTTATTTTTGCTTTTTTTATGAAAATAAAGCATTTTAAAATATAACAATTAAAAACATTATTCAATTTTTACAGGAACATTACGATGAAAGCTCTTAAATCTGTATTGATGAATTCGATATAACCCGAAGAAAAATGAATTTCTTGAACTACCGATATTATCATTGTTTATTTAATATTTTCACACAAGAATTTGCATAATTTTTATATGCAAGATTTTAATAATTTCCTTGCTCACAAGAATGTGAAACTTTCGGCGTGACATATTTTTATATAATATTGAACAATAACAAAAAAAAAAAAATTAAAAACAGGAACATAGAAAATAATTAAATTAAAAAATGCAAAAATTCATACAAACGTTCAGGATAAAAATGTACGGATGCACGTCTGGGGAAGAAAAAAAAAACTATCACACTCCTTCCTCAATTTTAATTACATGAGGTCATTTTCCAGTCTTTCATCTGACTGAAATTTTGGGCCTTTGTATATTCCGTGTTTACAAAATTGTAGTTTGTTACGTTTTGCGAAGGGCAGAATCACTCGGATTTTTGGCAAATTAATTTATGTTTTGTACAAACAAGGTGTTTTTTTTTAAAATTTAATTCAATATCTTAGGACTTTACTAATTATCTTTGAAATAGACCCAGAAAACTAATATTTATCTTTTTTACAATGAATTTATTTAACTTCAAAATTTATCTGAATTGGGTAACTCGCCGTGATAACATTTTTCATAACATTTTTTTTTTCATGTATGCAAATATATTTTTTTATTTCGAAATTAAGTTTAGTCCTTAATCTTTCAAATAAAATCCAAAAGTAGTTGGAAACCTACAAAAAATTATGATAAATCGGCTTTCGAAATTAGGTCCCCCCTATCTTTGTCCGCCCATTATTGCCTGTACCTAACTTTTATTAATGTTTGAATTTCTCTTAATCCCAGCAGATAAGGGGATTTGTACATTTCTAGCGAGGCCAAACGTGCCTTCGTCTCGGGGTTTCGAATCCTTCGACCAGCGGCAATCGTCACTTTCTGCATTGATGATTGCGAAAGCAGAAGATTCTAGTGTCTGTAGGTATATATATATATATATATATATATATATATATATACACACACACATATATATATATATATATATATATATATATATATATAGAGAGAGAGAGAGAGAGAGAGAGAGAGAGAGAAACAAAAAAACGTTGGAGAGTGAGAAAAAAAGAAAGATGGAAAAGAGAGAAATAGAAAGGGGAATGGAACGCAAAAAGTAAAATAGAGAGAGATGGAAAATCTGGAAAGAAAGAGTTATACGCGCGCGTACACTCCCACCCATATATATATATATATATATATATATATATATATATATATAAATATACTAGTAATGGCCCGATTTCAATAATTTTCCCATATGATTAGCGATTCTGTCCTAAATTTCCGATGCCGACACAATTACCGATTCCTACACTTTCTAAACACAGAATATTTAACAGTTGAGGTTTGTGTTATTATTATGCTAATTTTAACCGTCGGATTACCGTAAAAACGCAAGAAATATTTCACAAGCGTAAACACACACATTTGTGTGGGATGATCTATTGATTTTAGTTATGCTGGCAGTTTCAAATCAATAAATATTCATTATTTTATTATTATTTCCAACAAAAAAAAAAATGAAGTTTAAAACAATTTATTAATAAAGCAATACAATAAAAAAAAATAATCGTTTCTGGCATCAGAAAATAAACACAGATTTTTCCGATTTCGATACCCAAAGGAATTCCGATTTTTACATCTCCTGATTTCGATAATCGCCCCCAAACTAATATACCCGCACGCAAGCACTCACACAGCAAATAGTATCTTACATTTAAGTTATATATATATATATATATATATATATATATATATATATATATATATATATATATATATATATATATATATATATAGTCTTTGAAGTTTTTAACCTTAAAAACTATGCAAAAAAATATTTTTTATCATTCGTTAGAAAACCATCTAGTCAGTAAGTAATTTAATCACCTGCAATCACTGCATCAACTCGCTCTCGAATTTACTGTTATACTAATAATTTATTTTTCAAGGGATCATCAGTTGTTTACCATGAAACACTGTTTCGTGGATTTAATATATATATATATATTTAATATATATATATATAATATATAATATATATATATATATATATATATATATATATATATATATATATATATATATATGCTAGCAAAAGTACCCGTCGTTGACTGGGTTCAAAAACACCCTACAGAAAATGGACTCTGATTTATGAAAGTATGATAGATTATGAAAAGGAAGGGTTGTAAAGAGATAGCTTTGAATTTGGGGGCATCAATACCAAAGCAAAATATGATCAAAGTAAAAGTAAAATAGATAAACCCCATAATTTATTATACCATACATGTTCACACTGAAACGCTTATCACAATATTCTGTGGATCTATATTAAAAAACCTTGTAAAACTTTGTGATATATTTCCATTCTATGGAGGTCAGGCGCGAACGAACACTCCATCATTTTATTATACCATATTTCTTCAAACTGACACATAATTATCAAAGTATACTTACGCAGATAGATATGAAAAGTCTTTATTAACGTTTGTGCCTATTTCCATTCTATGGAGGTTAGGCGCGAGCACAGACCCCACAATTTTATTATACCATGCCTATTTAAGTTAAAACATACTTATCAAAGTATTATTATGTACATCTACATTAAAAACACTTGTAAACGTCTTTTTTTTAATTTTTAAATTTTTTATTTCCATATTTTGTGGACCAGGTTCGTACGAAGACCCCACAATTTTAATGAACCACCGTTCTGTAGGATCAAACATACCCATTCCTGTGTCTCGATACATCTTCTATCATTATATGTGGTCAGTTTTCTATAATAGTCAACAGTATAGGAGCCTATTTTTGACCAGACACATACACAGACGTTCAGCTATATATATATATATATATATATATATATATATATATATATAGTAATTTATAAAATATATATGGCGATTAAGCTACACTGAATATTCTGCGTTTCATCCAACTATAGGATTCGTCAGGCTTATGCGCGAATTCTGTCGTTGCTTCTTGTTTTTATACATGTTGAGGATTACTAGTTGGTCACTCAGCTTTCTAGTATCCACCGCGCCCCTTCCTACCAGCCAATGGGCATGCATTTTATCAAACAAAGGATCTGTTTTAGAGCTAGGTTAGTGGTTTTAGGTGGCCGTTCTGCTTCTTTTTTTTATATACATATAAATATACTTATGAGTACACAATAATGCACATATATATATATATATATATATATATATGCGTGTGATCGTTTATGTATATTCATGTTTATTTAATTTATTTATTTGTTTGTTTTCTATTGTTATTGTTAGTTTTAAAACTATTTTGTATCGCTATCCTAGAGTGAGTTTTATTTTGTGAACACAGTTGTTTGCTATTTCCCGCCTACAGTTTAATTGATTTTGAGGTTCTTTAAAGTATAGGATAGAAAATTTTTCATGGAGGCATAATTTACATGGGTCGTCTAAATGTCTGCATGTGGTAGCTTGTCTTAGTTTTTTCCATTCGACTACCGGCGAATGTCCGCTTTCTTTGAGTTCCCAGTATTTATTCGCTAGTGTTGTTTTTATACGGTGTTTTTTATTTTTGAATGTGCTTTTGTGGTCATAGTATCGGGTTTTGAAATCTAAGGAAGTCATGCCTATGTAATATTTTTTGTTATTCGGGTTTTCTTTTGCAAATATAGTAAATTTATGTGAATAAATGAAATAGTTATATATATATATATATATATATATATTAGGTTGGTGCAAAAACAATATCGTTTTCTCACATATGTTACTTTATATATATGATTGCTGAATTAGTTCATTGATCTATATAGCCATGTTATATATCATTTTGAAGATCGTTATTTTCTATATCGACTCGTGTTATTCGTTACAGTTATTAATCTCTTCATTCATATTTTACGGGGATTTCGATAACATCGATAAAATAAAAATTCGCACGATATTCTTATTCCAGTTTAAACTAGGTCGAAAAGCTGCCGAGACAGCTCATGATATCAATGATGCGTTTGGCCCAGAAACCAGTAACGAACGGGTTGCACAACGGTGGTTCAAGAAATTTCACAATGGTGACGAGAACCTCGAAGATGAAGGCAGTCGCGGTCGGCCAAGTGTAGTTGATAACGAACATTTGAATTTGCGATCCTCGCAAAGCAACACGAAAAGTTGCAGTTGAACTCGAGGTCGACCAGTCAGCAGTGGTTCGCCATTTAAAGCAAATAGCTTAGTCAAAAACTTGGATAAATGGGTGCCGCATGAACTGAACGATAATGAAAAAAAAATCGTCGTTTTGAGATGTTTTCTGCACAACCAATTTCTCCAGTGAATTGTGACGTGTCTTGAGAATTGGATCCCCTACGAAACCGATGACGTTCGGCACAGTAGGTGGATGCTGGAAAAGCTCCACAATACTTCCCGAATCCGAAATTGCACACACACACAAAAAAAAGGTTACGGTATCTGTTTGATAGTCACCGCCTTGTCTCATCAATCACAGCTGCTTTAATCCGAGTGAAACGATTACAGCGGAGAAGTACTGTCGACAAATTGACAAAATGCACCAGAAGCTCCAACGTATGTGCCCGAAATTGGTCAATGTGAAGGCACCAATTTTCCTTCATAACAATACTCGCCTGCATGTTGCTCAACTGACCCTACAGAAGATGAACGCATTGGGCTGTGAGACTCCGCCTCATCCGCCATATTCACCGGATCCCCCCCCCCCGCTCACCGATTATCACTTTTTCAAGCATTTACACAACATCCTGCGCAAAATTGCTTTCAAAAAACGAGATGAAGAGGAATCAACCTTCAATAACATCATCGCTTCCAGTACTCCGGATTCCTATGCTTAATGGGATGAATAAATATTTTTCTCGTTAGCAAAAATGTGTCGATTCTAATGGTTTTTATTTCGATTAATAAAGTTTATTATGAAAGGAGTTGCGCTCTTTTAAAGTTGAAGGTCAATTTTTGCACCAAACTAATATATATATATATATATATATATATATATATATATATATATATATATATATATATATATATATATATATATATAATCTGAGGTTATTGTTTTCCAGATGTAAGTGATCAATAAAGTGTAACGATGTTAATACAAGAGTGCTCATTACCAACGTAGAGCAAGGTATACTCTTTAGTTATTTTTATATAAGCAGTAATATGTTGCTACACTGTCATGAGCATGTTTCGGTCAGTAACTAAAGATTTCCTCAGGCGATATAGCTTATATGAAAGCATAGTTTGCAATGAAAACATTAGGCCTTCTTCGTCACGTGGAGTTAATATCAGGAAGATATATATATATATATATATATATATATATATATATATATACTCGGGTTTTTTATTCAAAAGTAATAGACTAGTGAATTCAACGAGGTTGTTAGATAGTGCTCAATAAAAAGAGCTGATAATACTTGTTTATTGTTATATAAACATGTTTACATCCCGCTGCTACAAACAGCCATTTGTTTCAATCAAACAACGGCTATCATCAGGCAGCGACTTGACTATTCAAATGTTCAATGAATAATTGATTTTTTTCTATTAGGTAGGAACTCTTTAAAGGTTGAAGTTAAAAAAACCTTAAAACACAGAACTTTAATTATGTAAAGAGGGAGAGGCAACCTAAAGAAAACTAATTAAAAAAATATAATGGAGAGAGAATGATGATGAGGAGAAAAAGAAATAGAGAAAGAAAAAATATATGGAGAAGAAAAAGAAAAAAAAAACGATATAAAGGGTTATTATAAAGAAAACAAGGGCTAGGAGAGAAAAGAAAGAATGATGAAATATAGTTAAAGAGAGAAAGAGTGAAAGTAAGAATTAATAGGAAGGGAAGTTTAAAATGTTAAGAGAATAGAGAGAAAGAGAAAAAGATCTGCGTGTCAACTAATTTATGGACAATTATACATTACAATGACGAGACGCGTTATTACAACAACACAAACAAAAAACACAATCTTAGCGTTAAAGGCGTACATGTCAAAAGTGACAGCGAATGTAAGCAACCAACATATTTATCATCTCACATACGTCCACGAGTAATATCAACGCAGTTTAAACATACGTCTACAATTAATTAAGCCCTTTATACTAAATGATATAAGTTTAAAGTTTTCACGTTTTTTTTAAATAAATATATAAAAATAATGATAAAACAATATATTAAAATTAATAATAATAATAATAATAATAATAATAATAATAATAGTAGTAATAATAAAAATAATAATAATCAACAGTGAAGGGGTGAGATCTTATTGCTAAGCGGGTTTGTCGGGGATATGTACGTCGATGGGGTACAAGCGAAATGAGCTCATCAGAAGACGTCCCATTAAAATATTTGTAAAACAGGCACGGTGATGCAACATTGCGGCGATGGGACAGGGGCTGGAGCTTAGTTCATAAAGTGGGACTGATTAGATTGACAACTCTTTTTTGGACTTTATCTAAGAGGGAGAGACAAGTGGTAGATGTACCAGCCCAGATGTGGCAACACTACTTTATGCATGAGCGAATGGTGGCCTTGTAAAGGTACACGATACTCTCAGGTGTGAGTAATCAACTAGCTCGATAGAGGAGGCCGACCTTCTTTGCAGCAGCACTTGCAATGTCCTCTATGTATTTGTTCCAGATCATATTGCCCGCAAATAGGCCAAGGAGTTTGAAGGTAGAATTCTCAGGTAGGGTACTATTTGTCATGGACATAGAGAATTGGAGAGGCGTCTTATAATTGTTAAAGGGGAGCAGCTTAGTTTTACAAGCATTAAATGTTACCATCCATTTACGGCTCCATTCCACTATAGTCTGGAGGTCATTTTCTAACAATTCTGCCATTGTCTTAGATTTATGTACATCCGCCCTTCCCTCATGCATATTATAGAGCGTTGTATCATCAGCAAATATACCCATCTCGGATACAATATTATCAGGGAGATCGTTTATAAATATCAGGAATAATAATGGTACAAGGATCGCCCTTGAGGCACTCCTGCATTAATATTATGCTGCTTGGATATGCGTCCGTCAGTGACAACCTGTATGCTTCTATTGTCTAAGAAGAATCTAATTATATTTAGTATACGTCCAGTTATAACGTACGATTTAATTTTCATTACCAGTCCTTTGTGCCAGACCTTTTCCAAGAGCCTTGGATATATCATAGGCTACAGCCCTGGCTTCGGCCGCCTTATCCCGTACATGGTATATGCGTTCAGAGATGACTGTTAAAGTATCTATAGTAGAACGACATTGCCTGAATCCATACTGTTTGCCAGAGAGATTTGTTTTTGGGTGGTGGTAAACTAGAGCTTGATTAATTAATATCTCACAGATTTTAGCAAAGAGTGGGAGAAGACTAATGGGTCGATAATCGAGAGGGTCTATTCTTTCACCAGAACTCTTGTACACTAGTACCACGGGGGCCATCTTCCAGCTATTAGTGAAGCAAGATTCAGCAAGGCATTCATTGTTTTTTTTTTGTTGTCTTTTTACTTAAGCATCATCACTTATCAAGGCCCAGAGACCCCTTGAGGATTAGTGTTAAGAGTGTACAGTAGTCAATTGGACAATATAGTAATCGTTATTAGTGGAAATTCGGTAAATTTGTTAACTTAAGTGGAACGGCTCATCAAGAACTTGTTTACATTGAACTTGAAGGTAATCAGATTGTAGTCAGCTGGAAAGCAGGAAAACGGAATACAGTTCCACAGGTGTGCACTTCAAAGAAAGAAGCTTTTTTCATGGAATCTACGTTTAGGTTTAGGCACAGATAAAGAGTGGGGGTAATTATTGATAGTGTTTTCAGCTAGACGAAGGGGGGCATAGATTTCGTGGCAAATGCTCAGTCGAGCACTTTCCATGAAAATAACGAGAAAGCAAAGACAAACTCACAATATCTCTTCTGTGAGAAAGAGGTTGCTCCTACGAAGCTACGAAGTCTATTTTGAACTCTATCAAGACAGGACAAGTCCTTTCTAGTAGCTCCTACCTAGATGTGGCAAAAAGTGCTCCCTCCTTGGCATACCTGGCTCTTATATAGATAGAGAATTGCATCAGCAGTGAGATATCTACTGGACTGATAGAAATATCCCAGCATTTTTCCAGCGGCATGGGCAACAGATTTGATGTACATGTTCCATTTCAGATCAGGAGTAAAGGTCAAACACCAAAGCTTGTTAAAACATAAGGCCTCCTCAAGACGAGAGCCATTCATTTCAATTGATGCCAGATGGGGATCAGAGCGTTGATGATGTAAAGATAAAAGCTTGGTTTTAGATGCATTAAAAATAACCAGCCACTCCTTTCCCTATTGTACCACGTGCTCAAGATCAGAGGAAAGAGAATCTGAGAGAACTTGGTTGTTTACTGTCTTAGATGTGCTACAATAGATGGTAGTCTCATCAGCATAAATGCCTACGAATGTTGTAAGTATGTGATTTGGAAGATCATTAATGTAGATCAGAAAGAAAGTTGGGCGTATGATGGACCCCTGAGGGACCCCTGCATTAATACTGTGAGCTTTTGATATTTGCCCATCAACTACTACTCTTATAGACCTATCAGAGAGAAATGATTTAATAATTGAGAAGCCATTTCCAGCTATACCCTAGCTGGAGATCTTGTGAAGTAGACCTTTATGCCATGTCCTATAAAAAGCCTTCGATATGTTAAGAGCAATTGCCCTAGAAAGGTTGCCTCCGTCGAGAGATTGTAGAGCTTGGAAAGTATAGAGGGGGGGCTAATTCAGGTAAACATTTGTTAATTAGTAAATCAGGAATGAGATTTGGTGCCTTTGAGGTGTCTTTTATGATATCGCAGCCATGAAAAGGGGTGATATATATATATATATATATATATATATATATATATATATATATATATATATATATATATAAATCCAGGCTTGAGATATTCAAAAGTAGGAACTAATGAACTCAACGAGGTTGTTAGATACTGCTCGATAACAAGAGCAAAATATTTTTTTCATTATTTATTCGAGAGTAACTAGTTACATTGTGTCGCTACAAACAACCATCTGTTTCAATCAGTGAGATTTTGTTAGGCGACCCTGAACTATTCGACGCTATAGAAAAAAATAAAAGAAAAAGTGAGCTCTTCCAAAAAAGACTATAAAAGTTGCTCTCTAAAAAAGAAGGATAAAAATGGAGAAGTTTTGAAAGTTTTATTTTTAAACAGACAACCTTTTATGCTCTTGGATTTATTTTTCTATTAGTCACTACCATTCTTAGTGAACTTTTGTCAACAATAAACGATGGAAATGTATCGACGATAAACGTATGTATCGATAAACGATGGCTATGTATTGGTGTTCGGAGCGCGCTTTGCCACATCAAAGTCATTCCCAAAATAAAGTCTCCGACTTTATAACTAAAAAAGATGAAGACATACGAAATCCAGGAGTTGTAACATTAAAACAAGCGAACTTTTGTGCTCCATAATTTATTTTTCTACATAGTAACTAGTATGCTCAATACACTATGATTTCTGATTTAGATGCAGATATTCCTTCGGCATTTAAGCTGAGAATTCTGAATTTCTTCATGGTTACTTCCAGTGGCTGAGGGTTAATCCTTTTACCACCTCTGCTAATGGGTATATTTCTATACGTGGTGTAGCAATCGGTCTCCGAAGATTAACAGGGCCACCACGTGAAGATTTGCTACTTACCACCTTAGGGAAAACTGCCGATTGGGCCCTCAAACCAAGACCTTAAGGAGGCAAACAGCACCGCCATGCGATGGGTTAATTTCTATTGCGATAAGATATGATTATGATGATCAATTCATTATTGCCAGGAATTCAAGGATGCATCTCTGCGTTTGACACATATCCATGACAGGAGTTGTTTTGTTAAAGTTTTGTACCGTCAACATGTGCAACAGAGAGATGAATCTTTCAGGTCATAAATATATAAGTTCAATCATCATAACAATGCAATTTTCAATGCTCTCTGACTCATTCGGGCGGAATATAAAAATAGGAAGCATTAGTTTTTGAACGTCACTCGTGATATATAAATACACGTTGTTCCTTATTATAGAATCGAAGTTTTTTGTTCGTTTTTAAAGAAACTTCGGTTGCTATTAAATATCCTCTCATATTAAACAATACAAAAAAGTCTGTAGGATGTACATACCCGTCACCGAACGAAAATCACGTTCCAAAATTATGTAAATTCATCAAGTGGTTTTATTTTCGACTGATAAAATTTTAGGAGTAAGAAATAAAAATGTTTCTCTCACGTAGCAATCCTGATAAAAAACAGGAGCAGATAACTGCACAATAATTCAAACTTGAGCGAATATTCTGGTAATGCTTACGATTCTCAATTAATTGTTTATAAATCATTTTCATTATTAAAATTATAAGAGGCATATAATAAATAGGTATTAATTTATTTTAATAAACCGTTTTAATATTAGCGTTATTTCAATTCTATTTGTCTGTTAATTGTAAGTTTTTAATTTTAATAATTATGTTTCTAAGAACTCATACCAATTCTTATATACATTTTTTATTCTTCCAATATATATATATATATATATATATATATATATATATATATATATATATATATATATATCATCATCATCGGCGGTCACTCGTGTCCGAGTAAGACTGTTCTCCGTTGTGGCTTCTGTGGGTCCTCAGGTGAGCATAGAGCCCAATCCTAGACCCAATTTTTCTTGTGCAATTTGGGCAGATAAAGGTAGTGGTGGTGGGGTGGGGTTGGGTGTGTCTGGTTGATAATCTGTCCTTTCTGTGCTTGCGTGTATCCTCAGCAGCTTGATTTAGGTCACTACTATAAAGCGCAGCACCTTCGTGGACAGCGCTCCTCCATGCCAACCTGCTCCCAGCCACGTCCTCCCATGTCTCAAGGTCCATGTGAAACCGCTTTAGATTTACTTTGATGTTGTCCTTATACCTCATCTTTTGGCCACCCTGGGCACACTTTCCCTCAACAAGCTGAGAGTAGAAAATCTGTTTTGCGAGGCGGAGATCCGGCATTCGGACAACATGACCAGTCCATCTGAGCTGGCGTTGAGCAACAGTAGCGGTGATAGTGGAAATGTCAGCCTCACTCAGGACGCTGGTGTTGGTGCGTCGGTCCTTCCAACTGATTCTGAGGATTTTTCGGAGGCATCTTTGGTGGTACGTCTCCAGGGTTTTTACGTGCCTCCTGTATGTTGTCCAGGTCTCCGATCCATAGAGAAGAGTGGGCAGCAAGACAGCTTTGTATACCATGATTTTGGTCTTTGCCAGAAGGTCACGGTTCTCAAATACTCTCTTCCTTAGCCTTGAGAAAGCCCCACTGGCACAGCTGAGGGTGTTGTATTTCATCATCTATGTTGGCTTTTGATGATAGGATGCTGCCTAGGTATGGGAAGTGGTCCACATTTTCCAGTCTAGCGTTATCGATGGAGATGTTTGGGGGTGAGACTGGAATACTGTTTGATGGTGATTGTTGGAGGATTTGTTTTTTTATATTAATTGTTAGTCCTAGCTGTTTGTATATATATATATATATATATATATATATATATATATATATATATATATATATATATATATATATATAAGTATATATATATATATATATATATATATATATTTATATGAGTGGCCCACATAGGCTACTGGGGAAACAAAGCAGCAAGAAAAAAAAACTATGGAAAATTCAACCCAAAGCAGCAGAACTAATACTGGCTTGCAGGACACTATATATACAAATGTAGACCAATTTCGACATATTTTATTTGTTTGAAAATATAGATTCTTTTTTATCAATTATCATAAAATTTTAACCATACAATAGAATTATAATCTTCAAAAAGCCTACAAATTTTCATGTAGTTTTCTCTCATAGAATTTGGCTACGAGTACTTTTATGTATATATATATATATAGATATGTCCACACACACATACACACACACATATATATATATCCACACACACACACGCACATATATATATATATATATATATATATATATATACACCCAAAATCCCTGGCCTTTATGGAGGGGACATTAAAACTGTTATGGTTTCAAATGATCCGAAATAGCACCAAATATTTATCATATGTTATATCTCCCCTCTTTCGGAAATAGGGTACAGTTATGAATATTTCCCGTATCGAATAATCTCTATACACTGTGAAATTTACTTGATGTATGAAAACCAAAAAGGGTAATATAACATATTAGAAATATTTGGAATCAAGTCTCCACCTGCTGTAAATTTTTATGTAATTTCGTCCCATTGTACCAATGGTATGATCATTACAATATTTAAATTAGTTTAGAGTACAGATATATATATATATATATATATATATATATTTATATATATATATATATATATATATATATATGTATGTGTGTGTGTGTGTGTGCGTGTGTGTGTGTGTGTTTGTGTGTGTTTGTGTGTGTTATTTTACTGCTTCAAAATATTAACTTATACTATTACAATTGTTTCCACAGACAAAGGAATATGGTAAAAGTTAAAATGAGAAGGGAAGAAGATATCATTTTTTTTGGGGGGGGCACGTGTGGATATAAGGAAAACGAGAAATATATATAGAAAGAAAAAATATAATTTTAAAAGAATTAATTATATAAAGAAAGAAGAGACAGTAATTAATAAAAAGAAAAAAGAAAGAAAGAAAGAAGCATATAATTCATGGACACAATCAGGTGTAATTATAAAAGTGACGGTTGTGGGCTAAGATATTTGAAATGAGTTAAAACGTGTTAACAGAGCAGACGTTATTTGGGATGGGATGGTTTATATTATATGAAGAGTTTTTCGAGGATGTTTTTCACTGCTGCAATGTTAACATACGTCTCGTTGATTGCATTTTAACATACGTCCTATATTACTTATGTAATTAGTTCTAGAGGTTTTGACAGGAAAGCAATTATATAGTAGATAATTAACATACGTCCAGTTAATGACAGTTAACATAGTTCTATTATTTATATTAGGTTTGTGACAATTGCCTTATCCAAGTAAAAATTGAGAATAGTTAGAAGATTATAGGGATAATAATTAGGAACATGAGGGAATTTGGGCTTTGAAATTTAAAGAAGTTTGTTTTTATTGGTACGTATTTGATATGAAAGGGTATTTGGTTAAAATTCAATATGAATAATTAAATATAGAACGGTATAAAACGATATAAAACTTGTAAAAGATGTACAAGATGTAAAAGATATAAAAGATGAGAAAAGGTGGGAATAATTAATGATGGGGAGCTTAATTGTTGTAAATAATTGTATGGTAATAATGTTTATGTGTGAAATTAGTAGAGTCAGAGCGTTATATTAAATGGAATTTTGAAGAGTGTAAATTGCTAAGAAGGTGGGATTTGTACTATTTACAAATAATTAATGTTTCAACTTCAAAGTTTAATAATTTATCTTAATCTTTGAATTTTTTAATAAAAAATTTTCTGTATAAATATAGGAAATAGAGGGAGTTTAAGGATTAACAGTTACTAAAGTTATAAGAATTGTTCAATCAATAATAAGCGTGAGATTAAAGTTTTAAGGAAAACAGGGGATCTCCAAAGAATTAAAAGGTAAAATAGTATAATAAAGTGAGGAGTAAATAGCAATGCAGTTGATTATAAGTAAAGGTATTTGTTTATACAACAATATGAATAATTGAATATAGAGCGATATAAGGAATAAGTATCAGTTTACGATGTAATGGTTAATAGTTGTAAAGGTTTTGTAGTAGTAAACTACAATGGGTTGGCAAATAAGATTAAATTGTGCAATTATTAGATTTAGAGAGTTATTTAGATAAAATTTAGTAGGGTGTGAAGTTGCTGAGGAGGTGGGGGCTGTAATATCTACAAATAATTGACTTTTCACTTCTAATATTTAATAATTTATCTCTATCTTTGAATTAAGAATAAAGAATTTTTCTGTATAGACGGAGGAGCCAATAGATTAAGAGAGTTATATTAGATGAACTTTGCAATTGTTAAAGATGTAGGATTGTAGTATTTGCAAAGTGTGTGATTAACTTAGAAAGTTTAATAATTTAACTTAATCTTTGAAGTTATTAATACAGAATTTTCGTATAAATATAGAAAATGGGGGGGTTAAAGATTAATAGTTATTAAATTTATAGGGATTCCTACAATAATTGAAAAATTTATAGGGATTCCTACAATTAATAATTGAAAAATTTATAGGGATTCCTACAATTAATACTTTAAACATTTATAGGGATTTCTACAATTAATACTTTAAAAATTTATAAGGATTCCTACAATTAATACTTTAAAAATTTATAGGGATTCCTACAATTAATAATTAGCGTGAGATTAAATTTATAAGGAAAACAGGGAGATCTCCAAAGAATAAAAAGTAAAATAATATAATAAAATGATTCCTAGTTTAGTGAGGATAAAACAGCAATACAGATGGTTAGAAGTATAGGTGTTTGGTTATACTACAATATGAATAATAGAATAGAGAGCGGTATAAGGTCTGAGATGCAGTTTATAGTATAGTGGTTTACGGTTGTAAAGTTTTTTGGTAGTAATAAGCTACAATGGATAGAGTAATAGTGTTAAAGTGCGTAATTATCAGATTGAGGGAGTTATATTAGATGAACTTGAAGTAAGCTGTGAAATTGCTGAGGAGGTGAGATTTGTAGTGCCTACAAATAATTGACGTTTCATTTCTGATGTTTAATAATTTATCTTCATCTTTGAAATTAATAATAAAGAATTCATCGTATAGATAGAAGAAACAGGGGGAGTTTAGAGATTTACAGGTACTATATTTCTTTTTAGGAATCTCCCACTTAATAGCAGGTGAAGGTTATTTTGAATCAGGTTAAGTTGGCGGGTAGTTAGTGAGGTTTTGTTAGGGTGGTTGGATTATTAAACGTGCATTTATGTACTCTTAATCGGTCTTTAAATGAAGTCCAGCAAGTCCGATGTAATATTTTTTTATCATTAAAGTTTTCTATAAGGGCGATTATAGCTTTGTAGACTACTAGTCCATCGGAATTGTTTGTTGTTTAATGAGGCATTCTGATTTATTTGTCCGGTCATATATATATATATATATATATATATATATATATATATATATATATATATATATATGTATATATATATAATTATTTCCACAGCCAAACAATGCCGCAGCTCACAAGAGCCATGACAGCCAACAAACCGGAAGTCCAACACTCAAGTCTTGGTAAGCTGGTTGGCTGACCGCGTCCCTCATTGAGACAAAGTAGGTCCATTCCACAGTCGAATTTCGCCGCGGTTTGTTTGGTCTGTGCTAGTTAATAGACTTTCTGGTGTGCAGGGCGTTTGCTTAGTTGGCCGAGTGCTTGTCTCGCATGCAAGAGGCTCGGGTTTCGAATCCCGTGTTCGGATATGTCTAACTGATGAGCCCCCAAATTAGGGCTTAACTCGAGTCATGGACTTCCGGTTTGTTGGCTATCATGTCTCTTGTGAGCTGCGGCGTTGGTTGGCTGTGTAAATAATTATATAAACTCTAACATTCTGAAAAATTATATATATATATATATATATATATATATATATATATATATATATATATATATATATATATATCACCCATTTTAACAATTTTATAAGTTCGAATTCTCAGAGGTTTGTGGGTATATATATATATATATATATATATATATATATATATATATATATATATATGCGGGTGTATGAATGTATGAATTTATTATATTTATTTGCTTCCCCACGAAAGCAAAATGTGACACAAGGTCGTTTTTAATGTGGGGTTAGCCTAGCTCCCCTAAAACAAGGGTAAAAACGGGGAACTCTGAATGTATGTATTTATATATATATATATATAATGGTTATATCGATTGGTTTCCACAGATATATATTAACAAACTTAGAAAGAAAGATAACTCGATAGATGGAAGCAATTAAGCGTGATTCTCCGCCAAAGAAATTCGCTTGCTATGTAACATCCGTTCAGTTTTTTTTGTTTTTTTTGTAGACAGGTGTTGGTGATAATTTATTTATTATACATAGTCTGATGGTTCGTTTCGTTGATTGTTTATTAATGATTTCTGGCGACATGGAATTTAAATTTTAAATATCCTTCTGGAATTGCACCGTTTTTTGTTTTTGTTTTTTATTTGTGCGTCTAACGACTTTACATGGCGCCGGCGATATTTTTTATAAGATAATTTGAGAAGAATCGAACGTAATAAGTATTGAATATTCATTTTTTTATTTAAAAAATATGCACGAAATATTTTTGAAAAATTGGAAAAAGTATAGTCAAACAGTCAATTCCTGCTGTTTTACAATGTTTGCTTGAATAAAAAAAAGTGCCTAAATACGCACACAGATAAGCACACTCACATAAACATATGCACGAAATATTTTTGAAAAATTGGAAAAAGTATAGTCAAACAGTCAATTCCTGCTGTTTTACAATGTTTGCTTGAATAAAAAAAAGTGCCTAAATACGCACACAGATAAGCACACTCACATAAACATATGCACGAAATATTTTTGAAAAATTGGAAAAAGTATAGTCAAACAGTCAATTCCTGCTGTTTTACAATGTTTGCTTGAATAAAAAAAAGTGCCTAAATACGCACACAGATAAGCACACTCACATAAACATATGCACGAAATATTTTTGAAAAATTGGAAAAAGTATAGTCAAACAGTCAATTCCTGCTGTTTTACAATGTTTGCTTGAATAAAAAAAAAGTGCCTAAATACGCACACAGATAAGCACACTCACATAAACATATGCACGAAATATTTTTGAAAAATTGGAAAAAGTATAGTCAAACAGTCAATTCCTGCTGTTTTACAATGTTTGCTTGAATAAAAAAAAGTGCCTAAATACGCACACAGATAAGCACACTCACATAAACATATGCACGAAATATTTTTGAAAAATTGGAAAAAGTATAGTCAAACAGTCAATTCCTGCTGTTTTACAATGTTTGCTTGAATAAAAAAAAAGTGCCTAAATACGCACACAGATAAGCACACTCACATAAACATATGCACGAAATATTTTTGAAAAATTGGAAAAAGTATAGTCAAACAGTCAATTCCTGCTGTTTTACAATATTTGCTTGAATAAAAAAAAGTGCCTAAATACGCACACAGATAAGCACACTCACATAAACATATGCACGAAATATTTTTGAAAAATTGGAAAAAGTATAGTCAAACAGTCAATTCCTGCTGTTTTACAATGTTTGCTTGAATAAAAAAAAAGTGCCTAAATACGCACACAGATAAGCACACTCACATAAACATATGCACGAAATATTTTTGAAAAATTGGAAAAAGTATAGTCAAACAGTCAATTCCTGCTGTTTTACAATGTTTGCTTAAATAAAAAAAAAGTGCCTAAATACGCACACATATAATCACGCTCACATAAACATACACATACGTGTGTGTGTGTGCGTGTGTATACACACATACATACATATACACGCAGACACACACCGGCGCACATACCCACCCACGCACACACAGAGACACACATACATGTATATATATATATATATATATACATATATATATACATACATACATATATATATATATATATTACTTTTTATTTACTCACATAAAATTAATATACGAAAGTATAGATTTATGCGTAAACTTTAAGTATTTACTTCAAAAGTACTCAATACGTAGGTATAGCTAGTAGTAATTTATAAAATATATATAGCGATTAAGCTACACTGAATATTCCGCGTTTCATCCACTCTAGGACTCTTCAGGCTTATGCGCATAAGCCTGAAGAGTCCTAGAGTGGATGAAACGCGGAATATTCAGTGTAGCTTAATCGCTATATATATATTTTATAAATTACTAACTAGCTATACCTACGTATTGATCACTTTTGAAGTGTAGCTTAATCGTCATATATATTTTATAAATCACTATATATATATATATATATATATATATATATATATATATATATATATATATAAGTAATAAAATCAAAAGGATGTAGTGTTTACCTAATATACGCAATGGTAAACTTCAATCTAGTATAAATACCGGTTGTTATATAGAGATAATTTAATTCCAACTCAATAAAAAGGTTAATATGCAAAAGAGAGTGGAGTTTCTTATAATAGAAAGTTTCTTATAATAGAAAGAAAATTAAAACTGTAAGTTGAACTTTACAATCAAAATTTATTGTTCGACTGAATACTCCAAAAACGCAAATTGTTTTTGGACTATTCAATCGTAGAATAAATTTTAATTACTGTTTTCATTTTCTTTCTCTTATACACAGGGTGACCCCCCCCAAAACGAGCCCCAACTCTAATTAGGCCCCGTTTCTTAGTGTTTTGTCCGAATGAAATGAAACTTTAGCCATAACTAGTTTATTATATTCAAAACATCACATTAAAACATTAGGGTATTTGACCTTTTTTTCTCCGTTCTATAGCATATGTTCCAAATGGCCTCCATTTAGCTTTTGTTTTTTCGGGGTCACCCTCTCTCTCTCTCTGTCTCTCTCTCTCTCTTACTCTCTCTCTCTCTCTCTCTCTCTCTCTCTATATATATATATATATATATATATATATATACAGCTAACAATCGTTGTAAAGAGGCACATAATGTGTGCATCTTTCAACAATATAACTTAACAATATTTGCTTAAATGATAGAAAACTGCCTTAATGCGCACACGCATAAATATATACTGAACTTCCCATATATATATATATATATATATATATATATATATATATATATATATATAGCGTGTGTGTGTGTGTGTGTGTGTGTGTGTGTAATGCATTTGTGTTCTCTTTATTTTTATTTTTTACTGTATACCTACGTTTGTATCCCCGCCCATGTATCTAAAATAAACGTTTTAATTAGGTAAGTTGGATCTGTGTTTTTATTTCTGTATTATTACTCTTCCAGCTTTCCGGATAGAAACAAACTTTAGTAGTTGTTTTTATACTAATCATTATTTTTTTCTGCCCATGTAATCCTTCTAAATCGAGGTCATATTTTATCTTTATCCCAATTTCTTTTATTTTGGGGAAAGTTAGATCACCTACCCCTCCAGTAAAAATCGACCTTTTCCCTAACTCTGCCCTTGCAAAACAGGTTGCGTGTCTTCGATTACTGTAACGGTAAACAGGCCTGGCGCCAGACACACGTTCTCGGCAGTTTTCATCTACAAATAATGTTTTCATCGACATTGCGCTGGTTGTTACTTTTTTTTTTACTAAGATTTTTGTTTGTGGTGTTGCTGTTGTTGTTGTTATTATTGTTGTTGCTGTGCTCTTGTTGTTGTTGGTTCCTTTCAAGTCCTTTCAGAGACCGCGAAAAGAAAGATGGATATAAGGAAGAATGGAAAAGAAATGAGAGTCGCGGTTGCCGGGTCTTGTTGTGATAGAAAGAACGAAGAAAAGAAAACAATGAAAAAAAAAGAAAAAGAAAAAAGTGCAGTGGTGGTGGTAGTGAGAAAGTTTGAGGTTGGGCGCTATTAGACGGAGATGGTAGGGAAATAAATACAATGCAAAAGAAAGGTCCGAGAGTTAGACACCAAATGAACGGGTCCAGAAATACAAAGCTGACGATTTTAAAAAGGACGATAAAGCAAAGTGAGAGAAGCAAGTGGATTCCTTAAAAAATAGTGAGGCGGAACATATAGGATAGTAAGTAAAAAATCATTTTGAACAACAACAACAACAACAACAACAACAACAACAGCAGCAGCAGCAACAACAACAACAACAACAACAACAACAACAACAACAACAACAACAGCAGCAGCAGCAACAACAACAACAACAACAACAACGACCAAGATGACCAAGAATTTGACATAAAGAATGGGAAACTCTTTTTAATCTATTTTCGGCCAGAAATTTGGTTGTCAACGGGGTCAAAATTCGGAAAGTTTGGTTCTAAACATTTAAGATTGTAGATGTTGGTTACTTTGACATGGATCAAACTTTTTTAATTTGATTTGACCTCAGAACAATAAATTTTAAGAGGGCAAAAATTGGGGGCAAATTTGAAAAAAAAATTTTGACATCTGCGGTGTCGAAACATTTGAACTTTTACATAAAGTGTATTAAGACATAGGGCGAGCTTTTTAGTCGGTTTTTAGCCGAAAATTTGCCTGCCAAAGGAACAAAGTTAAGAAGATTGCACCTTTATATATATATATATATATATATATATATATATATATATATATATATATATATATATATACTAGCAAAATACCCGTCGTTGACTGGGTTCAAAAACACCCTACAGAAAATGGACTCTGATTTATGAAAGTATGATAGGTTATGAAAAATAAGGGTTGTAAAGAGTTGGCTTCAAATTTGGGGGTATCGAAACCAAAGCAAAATATGATGAATGTAAAAATAAAATAGAAAAACCACATAATTTATTATACCATACCTGTTAACACTGAAACACTTACCACAATATTCTGTGGATCTATATAAAAAACCTTGTTAAACTTTGTGACATATTCCATTCTACGTAGGTCAGGCGCGAACGAACACCCCTTAATTTTATGATACCATATTTCTTCAAACTGAAGCATAATTATCAAAGTATACTTACGTAGATAGATATTAAAAGTCTTTATTAAAGTTTGTGCCTATTTCCATTCTATGGAGGCCAGGCGCGAACGCAGACCTCACAATTTTATTATACCATCCCTATTTAAGTTAAAACATACTTATCAAAGTATTATTATGTACATCTATATCAAAAACACTTGTAAACGTTTTTTTTAATTTTTTAATATTTTATTTCCATACTTTGTGGACCAGGTGCGAACGTAGACCCCAACATTTTTATGAACCACCGTTTGCCAGATCAAACATACCCATTCCTGTGTCTAGATACATTTTCTATCATTATATGTGATCAGTTTTCTATAATAGTCAAACCATATAGGAGCCTATTCGTGGCCAGACACACACACAGACGTTTAGTTTTATATATATATATATATATATATATATATAATGTCTCGGAAGTAGAGTGAAAAACATATCTTATTTTGCTTTTATTAATATTATTGGAATCTTTTCTTTTTTCCTTGTACACATTTTTGTGAATTATTCCATGAATTTCTGCTTTTGGATTATTATGGACCATCTTCTTCCAATTACGGGATTTCCATGGATTTTACTTGCACAAATGGAAATTCTTTTAACTTTCTTGAAGTTTTACATTTGGATTTTACCGTCACTGAATTTTTCATCTTCCACCTGACTATCCCTTCATGTGTAATCACCTTTTTCTTCGCCATATTCCCTCTGCTTCTCTTTTTTTTTTTGTTTTCAAGTAAGATCTTTGACTTAATTGTTGTTTCATCAAATACTTCTGCACGAAATATCCGATCCCGCATTTATGAGAAGAAAAGTATTTCTTCGAAACTCCGCGGATTAAGGACTATTCATTTATCTAGTGTTTCCTTTTCAGATTAAATATGTTTTTACTCATTTCAAAGTGTTTTTTAACATATTTTATAAACTGTTTGCTCATATATATATATATATATATATATATATATATATATATATATATATATATATATATATATACAGGGTGTTCCAAAAGTCTTGGGCACATTTTGACATTGAATATCTCTAGAACTAAAAAAAACATCTGGTATATCTGGTATATTTTGGTATAGCCTTACAAAAAACTTAATGCATTTAGTTTTAAAATGGCACCGCTTTCATCTTACTACCATTCACAATTAAGCAGATATGCGGACTTGGAATGTGCCCAAGACTTTTGGAACACCTTGTATATTCCCCAAAACCTCTGGCGTTGATGGAAGGGGAACTAAAACTTGCTGCTATGGTTTCAAATGATCTGAAATATAAAAAAAAGGAAGAAATGATTCCAGATATTCCTCATATGTTATATCTCTCCACATTTGGAAATAGGGTACGATTATGAATATCTCCAGTATCAAATAATCCTTATACACTTTGAAATTTACTTTATGTATGAAAAACAAAGAGGAGAGATATTTGTAATTACTTCTCCCGTTGCTATATATATATATATATATATATATATATATATATAAATTCGCATTCCTGTCTGGTTGTTTGTTTGTTTGTTTGTTCACAATTTGATTAATATATAGAAAAGGTCCATTACTCTAATGTTTCATTCATTCTTATATATTGTATGATTCTTGCAAAATATACGATGAAGAACTTACGTCATTTGCATAATACATTAAGGAAAATCGATTTTATTAAATAGCGGTGTGTTAGTTATTGTATTTAGTTAGAGAATATTTTTAAGTGTTCCATTTATGTTTATCATTTAAATTTGATTTATATAAATAACATATTTAATTTAATTCATTTTTACCGACATCGATTTTTTATAATCCGGTTTGAGTTATTTTCCCTGGGTGCGAACTTTGTTCTTTTTGTATTTGTTTTCTTTTTTGGCGGATATTAAAACGAAAATCTTTAAAACAATATTTTTTGAATTAGTTTAAATAAAATAACTTCCGTGATTTCACAAGAAGAAGTACTTGACAAACTCTCCCGCAGATATTTCGGCAGTTGTGGTCGAATTGATTTTTATTTTAAAATAAACAAAAAATCCAATTCAACCACGAGTCTTTATTTAAAACAAAAACCAAAAAAAAAACCTTTCATTTAGGTTTTTTTTTTACCTTTTTTTTCTTCATTTTTTTTTAATATCGTAACTGCTATTTTTTTCTTTTAATAACACAATAAGTCATAACTAATTTTTATAACATAAAAACGTGTATTTTGGTTAACACAAATTCTACTTTGGTGTTTTTGAAACTGATTTATTTACAGTTTGTTCTCGTTGCAACAGATCGTAAAATCAAATCTTTCAAGACTGAGGAAGCATAAAAGAAATTCGCTTGAACTGGAATATAGTCATAAAAGGTGCTCAATATCCGGCAAATAGCTCCTCTTCGTATCCCTTCTGCCGAAATATCTGGTGGAGAATTTGTCACGTACTTCTTTTTTTCATGGGGGGGTTACATTTTCGTGTTTTCATTCGTTCTTTTATGTTTGAAATTTTTGTTGGGTTTACGATGGAGTTGACATATAATAACGAAAACTACTCAATATTCTTAGTATAGCAGGTGTGGCTAAACCGAACTTCATGTCGACCTTGGAAACGCTGGGTATCCATGCTAGTATATATATATATATATATATATATATATATGTGTGTGTGTGTGTGTGTGTGTGTGTGTGCGTGCGTGCGTGTGTGTGTATGTGTGTGTGTGTGTGTGTGTGTGTGTGTGATTGGAGGTACAGAAGTTTGAATACATTTGAAAATAAGCGGAAATCTTTCAAGAGCTATTTTGGCCATCATCTCATCAGGAGAAATCGATAGCATTGAAATAATATTAACGACGAAAAAAAGCAATGGGGGATCTTTTATAAATTAAAGGTGCCAAAAAAAAAGGATGATTAAAACCAATAATTTAATTTAATAAAGCGTGTAAAAAAGCGTTTAAAATAACACCGGGAAGGGGAAATGAGAGGTTGTCAAAGTTCCCCGAAGAGATTTAACAATTCCTTCTGCCAGTACAAAGAAGGTTTATGAATTACGATAGAGGCAGATTCTAAAATTTTAAATGATTTTTAGAATCCGCTCTATAAAGTATCTTAAAGCACTCTATTTTATACTAATTGGCGCAACAAGGATTCTCAACCAGATGTTGGCCAATAGCGGAGTCCAAAGATGTAGAGGATGGGAGACTCACAGATCCCGCGCTACCCTATCTAATCTTGGCTGGAACGTGCTGGTTTATACGAATCTGCAAATGTAAAGAAAGTCTCTCGACGTAACCAGCATCGCAATGACATTTAAATTAGTAAATAAATAAGGATTTGTTCATCTATTAAATTGGACGCCGAACTGGATAAGATCAAGGATATTTTCATTAGTAATGGTTACCCTGAGGACCTTATTAATGACTGTATAAATAATAAGGTTGCTGATTTTAAATCCCCATGAATGGTTGTTGTTGTTGTTGTTTATTTTCAACAAATAGAAATATTTGTCACATGGCCGAAAGACGGTCTTCACTATCAAAATGCTAACTATTCTAAACTAGCTGGCCTCTAGTCTCTCTACAATCACCAAAATACCGCATTCATACTATACATCCTTCACCGTATAGATTGGTCATCGTTTATCAATAGAACTGAAATTATAGCTACTCTACTTAAAACCTTTAGAAGTATATATGCCAATGGGAGGGGGATAAAATTATTATATACAAAACTTAAAATGATATGCACAATGAAAAAAAAAATGATTAGTAAAACGACCCCCCTAAACTAATATGCAACAGTTGCATCGTTTTGGCAGGCAAAAAGGTGATGCGAGCCCGACCGTTTTATTTTACACCTCCTACGAAAATTCGAAAGGGGACCGGCATCTCTGATAAGTCAGGAGATCTGGCATCTAATAGGGGAGGGATGAGGATTATCTTATCAAAATAAAAGTGGGAGAAAAAAATAGGGGATGCAAATCTAAAAACGGGACCTAATGATATCATTCACATACTAGCTAGGTTAGGAACTTTAATTAACTAAATATAAAAAACTTCAAACGTGATCTAAACCTAACTTGCATTACTTAGCATGCTCTTTATTGGATAGCAATACCTTTTGCCTAAGGCACGTCCAATCTTGCTCTTCTACACAGGACGGGCACACACCTTTCACCGAAGTCTGACGAAGAGAGTTTAATCCTCTCAGTCTTAATATGAGCGTTTAAAAAATGTTGGAAATTTCGAATGACCGAAAGGAGCGAAGCTTTCGCCTCCGTAGACAACTTCATACGGGTAGACAAAATCACTCTCCTTGCAATGCTTAGTAAGGTCAAAATGAAATACTTTTTAATTCTATCAGTTGACGGTAACCAGTTGCTAAAAATATTGATAGGTTGCAGTGTGATAGAAGACACGTTCAATATGCGAACCATGTGACCCGTAATAAACTCAGCGGCACGACGAAGCGGGGTCTAAAGAGACGTGACATAAAGTCTCGTCTTCACCATCGCATCGCTCATACAAGGGCGAATCCGTCAAGCCAATCGAATTAAGTCTCTTACCGATCCAGACCGCATTCCGGATTACTAGCCAGGTCAGGGAAGCCTCGTCGTTATCGAGGAAACCTACCCAGGTGCCCAATGCCATATTGAGCGAAGCGCCCCTCTCAACAAACCGAGCCCCTTATTCATATCGTCTCAAACCTCACTAACAGGCGATATAATGCCTTTCGGGATAAAAGCAGGATCTCAGAGAGGCTTCTTTGACCCTTAAAAGAAACGGCAGTGCGCGAAAACACTCGCGGTAGAAGGGGAACTCGCCTCGGGGAAATTTGTGTCCCTCCTCCCCCAGCTCATCCACACTTCTCAAAATCGGGAAGTCTTTCTTAGTATCTTTTTTCCAGAAGCTACCATTTCCCTCACAAGGTGTACACATTCGATCCCGGTAGTATAGTCTACATGTATGTATGTTGGCGACCCTCAATCCATGGTATTCCTAGACTATCCTCAGATGGATGGAGACAACAGATCTCGCGACAAACCATATGGGCTTTTCAAATCCATAAAAAAGTTGGAAAGAGCGTTCTTCAAATGAAGCAGCGTATCCGACGGGAGAGAAAGAATTGAGAGACGATATAGGGCGATTGGATAAATGTGAGAATTACACACTTTCGCCCTCCCATTTAATGAAAAATTTCGGGTAATCCATAGACAAGCTGTGACCCGTACGTTTTTCAAAACTCCCGACCAATTTTTATCAAGCTGAAGGTGTGAGTCAAATCAGACGCCGAGTATCTTGCAAGATCCGTCACGCTAGCTAAAGGACCCCTGAAGGTAAACTCCTCTTCGGGAATCCATGCGCAAGCAAACCGACTTAACGCGGTCAAATTTGGCCTCTGCTGTCGTTTCATACATACTGATCTCTACAGCGACGATGCTAATCTCGGAATAATCGTTACAAGCAATGTCAAATCGCCGGCATTGGAAGAATATTTCGCCACGGTGTTAGATCCAGGTTAAAAAAATACCTCTTATAACCAGATTCACCCAAAAGCTTGCAAAGGAAGGGTTCCAGCGCCAGCACATAGAGCATCGGTCACAAGAGACAACCCTGATAACTGGATTAAGACAAGCTAAAGGGCTTCGATCTTTTCCCGTTCACTTCTACCACCACGGCGGGATTCGCATAGAGGTGAATCCTCGAACAAAATTGCGGGCCAAAACCGGCCGCCGAAAAAAAAAAACAATCTCTAGGTACCGATGGTCAACCCTGTCAAATACTTTGGACTCATCTAAATTGATCAGCGCTGCATCAGTGTCGAATTTTTTAATTATCAAGCGTACCAAAATGCAGGTTGTCCTGAATCGTCCTTGTTTGCTCGGGGCTGATAAGGTCAGCTAGGACAAGCTGCAAACGATTCGATAAGACCTTAGCCAAAACCTTCAACTCTGCGTTAAGCATTGTTAATGGCCGAAAATTATCTACCTCATCCCCGCCATCTTTGTTTTTACGTAACAGCTTCACAATGCTTATGGTAAAGTACTTGGGTATTGGGCCGTTCCTAAACCATGAGTAACATAAACCTGTCATAGAACAAAGATGTGCGACATCCTCAAATGCAATTCATAGGGCAGACTATCAATCCCCAGAGATTTGTTAAGGCCGAGCCGCTTAAGGCTTCAGTAACCTCATCCTCCGTTATGTTACCTTCGCACCAAGCTGCTTCAGTCGATGAAAGTCGAATAAAGTTAGCCAAATAAGTGTCGAACTGTTAAAAAGACAGACCTGGATCTCTGGTATAAAGTTCCTGGTAAACGCCTCTAGCACGCCCGGGTTTGTTGTCACGGTCCATCCACCCGGCAATGTGACGCGAGCGATGTGTCTATCTGCAGCATGATAACGTTCCACTGCGATCAATTTAGCGGCCATGTTTGTTGTCTCCTGAGGCATTCTTTTTAACCTAGCCCTAATCGCTAAAGCTTGATTCTCCTTATCAATAATGGAGACCAGCTTGGCCTTAATTATATTAACCTTAGCACTATCCTTCGCCTGATCTAATCCAGATTCTAGTGCCGATTTTTCTTTCTAGTTTCTAGATTGAGTCATTTGCTAAAGTCGCCAGAAAAGGACCTTACAGATATCTTTATACACATCACCTATTCACAATCACATCTTCCGTCATTTCTCGCTGTAAGGTTAGAAATAGCTGAAATAGCTCGTCACTGTAGGCCTTCACATCAAACAATGATGTGTTATTTCCAGTAACGAGCTAACCTAGGCTTAGATCTATCACAGTTTACCTGAACACAAATAAGTCTATGATCCGAATCTATATATCTATATCTATAAAAGTGAAAGTGTCTGTCTGTGTGTGTGTGTATCTGTGTATCTGTGTGTCTGTGTGTGTACATTTCCTTACGCAATAACTTTGTCAATTTAAAGTATACAGACTCGAAATTTGATATACAGGGTACTGAGATTTGGGAAAATCGATGTGATCGGTTTTCGGCCAGAAATTTAGCGATTAAGGGGTCAATGTTCAACGATTGGACCTTTCAGAACTCTACCAAACTCCTCCGACAATTTTGTGGTCTAAACACTAGAAATTTTAGATATAGGTTCATTGGACATGGGTCTAACTTAATAACTTAATTTAAGCCCAAAACAATACATTTTAAGGGATCATAATAGGGTTCAAAGTTTAAAAAAATGACCACTTTTTTTTGCTCAACATACATCTCCAAATACCCGGGCAACGCCGGGTACCCATACTAGTAATCTATATTATGAAAACATGGACATTCTAATACTTCTACATCGACTCACCTAGTTAAGAACCGGTCTATATAACTCGAAAGTTGTATTGTACTGGAGCCGCGTCTACCAGTCCAAGTCCAGACTAAGTCACGGGGCTTTTCATCTCGGAATTCATCAATAAGGTCTAACTTATCAACAAGTTAAAGAAATACAATAGCATCCCTGATTACTGGTTTTACTTCTAATAGTTAACCCAAAACGACCTCAATTGGAATTCTGGACCGTGTTCCAGTCTCTCGCTAAGATAACCGTTCGAGAAGTATTCATAAACTGCTCGATTCCCCCCCCCCCCAAAAAAAAAGCAAGCAAGTTAAGCATAACTATTGGGCGCATAACCCCCAATAAACCGGAATTCTGTCCCTTTTATGGAAGCATCCAGAACGCATAATCTACCTTCCGGGTCTATGAATACTGAGTCACACGATGTATCTAGTGACTTTTCGACTAGCCAAGAAAAATCTCTCGAGCGAGATAAATAAAATATAATATTATTAATTATAAATACACCTAAGCCTCGATAAACAACAACAAAAAAAAACAACAACAAAAAAAACATGACTAATCCATCAGACTCCGGCTCGTAGTTGTGACACCATGTCTCGATACTAGTGATGACGCAGTCAAAGAATCGGTTTCGTACTGATTCAGCAAATACTAACATACTCCCCGTCGGTGGTCCCTCCGACCCTGAGTGAGCATACGTAGAACCCACCTAGCCCACACTTCGCTGAATCCTACAGATGAAAACATGATTTTCAATGCACTGACACTCACAATCAACTCTACGCGAATTTCATTAACTGTTATCCGCCGGTCAGCGCATATGAATTGGTCGAGGCGCACAGTGGGTGGTGGTTGTGTGTCAGCGTCCGGAGCGCGCTTCGTCACTCACATCCCTGTCGCCACTGTGAAAATGATTAACCAATTTCTTAACGGTGTTGACATCAAATTTGACGCAAATTTTCTTTTAAAATAACCTAATAGAGAAAAAATTACTTGCATCTAATTTTAAGTTATATTATGTAAGAACATTTTAGTTTAAATGCTGCGCAACCTTGATCGTCAATAATATGTATGCGCGGGATAAATTAATGACATCATTAATAATCATGGAATATAGATTTTAGACAACACGGTCCGTTATGTCAGCATATACTTTCCTCTAGTTTACCATCCCCAGAGTGTATCCTGATACCGTATCCTACATCCCCAAATTAAAAAAAAATAATTAACAACTAATGCTATATATCCCCTCACGGAACGGATACTTAGCTAATATATATATATATATATATATATATATATATATATATATATATATATATATATATATATATATATAAAGAAACAGGCCGTATTATGTGTTCATCAACGTTTCGTCTTTATTTCGAGACTTCCTTGAAATAAAGACGAAACGTTGATGAACGCATAATACGGTTTGCTCCTTTTTATTTCTCTATTTTGTCGGAATACTATTTCCATCTATCTCATCATGTATATATATATATATATATATATATATATATATATATATATATATATATATATATATATATATAGTCAACCACATACAGTACTGTTTCGTTGTATCACAGCTCATCAGCCAGCTAGACAAGCAACTATCTTAAGCCATGATCGAAACCCGATTGCCCGTACGACAGTCAAGGCTTTGAACCATTACGCCAATCAGCAGCTGCTGTGCGAGCAGTGAATTAACGATGTTTTCATATCGTCCGAATACCTAAGTTCGATTTCTTTATACAAAGACCATCGCTTAATATGCTAATGCTATATCGTGTATCACTTCCCAATATGCTGAACTCAAGATAAGGATCATTATATATATACTAGACTACCTATGACCGTTTGGTCAATATGTTGTATAAGCTAGGGAATTTATGTATGAGCGAGACACTTGTGATGTAAAGAAAATAGTTTTTTTTGACATAACAGAAACATTTCTACGAAAGTATATTAAAATGAAAAAAAGAATATAGATAGATTTCTATGAGTCGTTCTGTTTATTATAATTGATTATTTTTGAAAACAAAAATTTACAGTTACTGAATTATAAGTGGTTGGCCATACTTATAGGTAAATATGCACTGAACATATGCCATAATACTTATTATAGTTAAATTCAAATTTTGATATATCTGCTTTTTTTTTTACATCGTTCATTTCTGTATTACGTTTCAGTTATTTTAAACCCCACTCTTCCCATGTTAAATAATAATTTCGAAATAATAACGTTAATATTTCAGTGCACAGGTAATGCGTACAACCGAATGTCGTAAACCAGAAAGTGGGTTACATACATCGTTACAAGATCATCTGAGTTATATATATATATATAATGGTGAAGATTAATGAGCTCCTGACGATCACTAAGAGAGACTCGAAGTACTGTTTAAACGTTGTCTTAAGGAGAATAGCTTCCCATCACCCTGAAAAATCTCATCAGTATGCCCTGTATTTAAGAATTCTTGTGATGGCTCATCCCCCTCTCAGTACAGGCCAATAAGTCTCCTGTACGTCATGAGTAAGTTGCTGGAATCTGTGTTAAATACAGAAGTAATCTAGCATCTCAACAAAAATAACCTTCTTAGTGACACTCAATATGGTTTCCGTTCTGCTAGATCTACAGCAGATGTGCTTACAGTTATATCTCATTGGATTATCAAATCTCTCGACGAAGGCAACCTTTCTAGGTCAATTGCTCTTGACATATCAAAGGTTTTTGAAATGGTATGGCATAAAGGTTTACTTCTCAAAATCTCTAGCTATGGTATAGCTGAAAATGTCTTCTCAATTATTAAATCATTTCTCTCTGATAGGTTCATAAGAGTAGTAGTTAAGGGACAAAAATCAGAAGCTCACAGTATTAATGCTGAAGTCCTTCAGGGGTCCATCATGCGCCCAACTCTTTTCCTGATCTACAGTAATGATCTTCCAAATCACATCCTTACATCATTTATAGACATATATGCTGATGACACTACCATTTATGGTAGCACATCTAAGACAGTAAACGACCAAGTTCTCTGCGATTCTCTCTCCTCTGATCTTGAGCTCGTAGTACAATGGGGAAAGGAGTGGCTGGTTACTTTTAATGCATCTAAAACCAAGCTTCTCTCTTTACATCATCAACACTCTGATCCATCTGACACCAATTGAAATGAATGGCTCTCGTCTTCAGGAGGCCTCAAGTTTTGACAAGCTTCTGGGCTTGACCGTCACTCCTGATCTGAAATGGAACACGTACACCAAATCTGTTGCCAAGGCTGCTGGAAAAATGGTGAGATTCTTCTATCGATCCAGCAGATATCTCACTGCTGATGCAATTCTCTATCTATATAAGAGCCAGGTATGTCCTAGGATGGAATACTGTTGCCACATCTAGGCAGAAGCTACTAAAAAGGACTTGTCCTGCCTTGATAGAGTTCAAAATAGACTTCGTAGCCTCGTAGGAGATGTCCTTTTCTCTTCCCTGCAACCTCTATCTCACAGAAGAGATATTGCGTGTTTGTCTCTGATGTATCGTTATTTTCATGGAAGGTGTTCGACTGAGCTTCAGTCTATGGTGCCCCCCTCGCCAAACTTTCACAAAAAAGACTCGTCTAGCCGAAAACACTATCACTAATTCTCCCTACTCTTTATCTGTACCTAAACCTAAACGTAGATTCCATGAACAAAGCTTCTTTATGAGAACTGCACGCCTGTGGAATTGTCTTCCGTTTTCCTGCTTTCCGGCTGACTACAATATGGTTGCTTTGAAGTCTTACGTAAACAAGTTCTTGATGAGCCGTTCCATATAAGTTAACACATTTACCGAATTTCCATTACTATTTTGTCCAATTTCTACTGTATACTCTTTAACCCTTATCCTCGAGTGGCCTCTTCGCCTTGATAATGTGGTGATGCCTGTGTAAAAAAAATATGGACGAAATGTTAGGTTGTATAACATAGGGACAACAAAAATTACGATTAGAGATGCTAAAAGTGGATGTTTAAAGCTGGTTTTAAGATCATTTGCTACTGCAGAATGATTTTTGCTTTCTCAATTTGAAGTAATTTTTTAAATTTGACGTGAACACCAGGATACTTCAATTATACGGCAAATATTAACAAATAAAAACATCACATGAGATATAGGTTGTATAAACAGTTACATTCAATTTAGCTTGAATTTGCAGTTTTTGAAAAAAATGACAAGTGCGGACGTATTTTTTGGCAGCATTATATATATATATATATATATATATATATATATATATATATATATATACTAGCAGTTAATTAGCTGAGAGGTAACATTTTTAAACTTTGAAAATTTTTGACCCCCCTTAACATTTATTGTATTAGGCTCAAATCATATTAAAAGTTTGATCCATGTCCATTGAACCTACATCTAAAATGTAAAGTGTTTAGAGCCAACATTGGCGGAGGAGTTTGGTAGAGTTCTCAAAGGTCAAATCCTTGCCAGCCAAATTTCTGGCCGAAAACCGACCAAAAAGATTTTCCACAAATCTCAGTACCAACTTATGTCAAATCTCGAGTATGTAGACCGAAAATTGATAGAGTAATTGTGTAGGGAAATGTTCACAGATGGACACACACAGAGACATTTTCACTTTATATATATATATATATATATATATATATATATATATATATATGCGTGCGTGTGTTATTTACTTTATTTACTATATATTGAATTCCCCTTTAATCAAAACAAAACAAACAGTTGCATGACAATGCTACCTTTCTTCTGTCAAGTAAAACTCTATCGAATTGAGCAGCTCATCTAATCAGATGAGGTAGTCTGTTCTTTTGTGATATCTCGTATCAGTTACTGTTAAAATCTCTGAAAGTGGACGGAAAATGTGTCACGATACAATACTACTAATTAAATGGCAACATTTGAGTACTTCTCTTTACACATAATGACGATTAACGTCAGCAATACAGATAACATTAGCAATATTTTCACTAGTGGTTAAATATCGAATTTCTCATGTTTACACTCATGAAGAAAACGACGGCGACTAGTCTTTAGTTACCTATGTCGATCGCACTTCAGTGTCTGTTTATATATATATATATATATATATATATATATATATATATATATATATATATATATATATATATATATAAATGAATAGTTTCAGCCCGGCGTTGCCCGAGTGTTTGGATGTGTATGTTGAGCCAAAAAAAAAAAAAATTGGTAGTTCGAGGGCAGGCTCGAACCCGTACGGCGAAGGAGGAAAAGAACGTGCAAAAAACCTGACGTCTTTCCTGTTACGATTACTGTCGGAAGTAGCGTATGCTAGACAATCGAAAGGAGAGGATGACTTTCAAAAATATCGGCGAAACAAGCTTACCCCCTGTAGAAAAGTGGCCAGACATTTGTTGTGTAAAAGGTCGAACTTTAAAATGATAATGATCTTGTAAAAATCCGTCGCCTCTGTTGAAATTTTAAGGCAGACATGCAAACATATATACATACATACATTTATATATTGGTAACTGGTATATATATATATAATCAATATATACATAATATATATATATATATACATACATATATATATATATATATGTATATATATATATATATCAAAGCATGCGAGTTCATATAGAAACGTTGTTTTAATTTGAATAAAATAAAATATGCACCAAGTGTGCGTGAAAGCCAAAAACAATGTAATATTAGGGAAATAAACAATATTTTACTTGTTTGAAATGTATCACAAATATATTTCAGAGATATCCTCCATCTACAGTGTGTTGTTTCTTTTTGTCTTTTCTTCTTCTTTGCCATCAGCACACTGAAGATGGAGAATACCTCTGAAATATATTTGTGAAAAATTTCAATTTTTGCTTTTGGTGCGTAAAAAAAAAGGAAGACGGCACTTCATGACGGCGTTCCTTTGGTGGTGGTTCAATTAATGAAGCTCCAATTTATCAAGTTTTTTTTGTCTTTCCAATGTCTTTTAAGTAGTTTGGAATCGTCGTATACCTTACATATAATTCAGGAGCAAGTTCTCGAACAGTTATATGTTGAATGGCTTCGACTAAGATTTTTAATTGATCGTTGTCAACATCCAATGACCGAACACTACGCTCATCATCTTTAACACTCTGGTCCCCGTCACAAAATTTCTTAAACCACCATATGCGTTCAGTAGTGGTTCCTGGGCTCAAAACTTCGTTGATATCGCAAGCTGTTTCAGTAGCTTTTCGGCTTATTTTGAATTAAATTAAGAAAATTGTGCAAATTTGCTTTTTCTATCTTGTATTCAATGTTCTGAAGAGAAGACATAATTGTTTTTAAAGGATTGTAATTTAAACGATTAGATAGAGCGGAAAAGGCTCTTTAAAATGATATATAAAATAAAAGTGTTCTCACAAAAACTTAGTTGAAAATACATCATTTGGAATCAAAATGTAAAATTCCACATAAACTTTTTAGTCAAACTAATAACCTAATATGTATATTATTGAGCATAAACTGTTTGCTTTTTTTCTCTCTATATTTATGTGTGTGTATATTTTTAGTTTCCGCCCCCAACCGGCCATTTCTGCGTTACTTTCCGTTGATATCAAAACAGCGCCACCAGGGGATGCGGCATCACTCACTTTGGAAAACATTGTAACAGAGTAAACTGAATTTAGATTCGATTTTGAACTCCAATCTCTGGTCCCCCCTCGCCAATCTTTAACGAAAAACACCCGTCTAGCTGAATCCACTGTGAAAAATTTCCCCCACTCTATATCTGTGCCTAAATCAAAACGTGGATTCCATGAATAAAGCTTCTTTCTTAGAACTGCACGCCTGTGGAACTCTGCTCCGCCTGCCTGCTTCCCTCCAGACTACAACTTGGATGTCTTCAAGTCCAACGTTAACAAATTCATAATGAACCGCCCCCTTAAGTAAACACTTCATCAAATCTCCACACTAACGTAATGTACTTGCAATAACCCTTATCCCTGAGTGGCTTCCGGGCCTTGATAAGTGGTGATCACTGTGTAAAAAGACAAAAAAAACGAATACACAATAGTTCAATTAATAGAAATAGTCTGATAGCATCGGCTTCAAGACAGACAGATGCTACATCTGTATTAGTAATTTTATTTATCTCCTCGCCAGGAAGTTTGATGAAAGTGTTTTCTAGGAACAAAGTAGATTCGAAATTGGCTCGCCCAGGTTTTCAGTTCGTGTCTTTAACCATTTAGATACCGCCCTCTATTAGTAATATCTGGTGCTACCGTATCAGGCTGTCTGAAGATATTGGCTTCCTGAGACGAAATGCCCCTAACATTGATGCCTTTTGTTTTTCTACTTTCTTTCGCAAAACTTAATTATGATCTGAAAAACCAAAACCAAAAACAACCCACCTTTTTCCCTTTTCCTTCCTTCCCATTTCCTTTTTCTCTTTCTATCTCCCTCACTTTCTGACTGGTGTCGTTACTTAAATTATACCAAACATTAATACTATAACCAGTTTCCCTATCCCATTGCAAAACTCATTCATGTTCTGCAAAGCATGGAACAAAGTGATTGAAGATACAAAAAGCTTGAATAATAAAAACCAACAAAATAACTGGATGCAACATGAATACTATTTCCAAAATAACTGGATTCGGCATTAAATAACTCGAAAAGGGTTGATATGCCGTAAAACCAAACCATTGGTACTAGAAGTAAGACATTCGTGTTTTGAAACATTAATTATAAAGATCGCCATTTTTTTTTACACAGTGATCACCACTTATCAAGGTCCGGAAGCCACTCAGGGATAAGGGTTATTGCAAGTACATTACGTTAGTGTGGAGATTTGATGAAGTGTTTACTTAAGGGGGCGGTTCATTAGGAATTTGTTAACGTTGGACTTGAAGACATCCAAGTTGTAGTCCGGTGGGAAGCAGGCAGACGGAGCAGAGTTCCACAGGCGTGCAGTTCTAAGAAAGAAGCTTTGTTCATGGAATCCGCGTTTTGATTTAGGCACAGATATTGAGTGGGGGAAATTTTTCACAGTGGATTCTGGTAGACGGGTGTTTTTCGTGAAAGATTGGCGAGGGGGGAGAGAGATTGGAGTTCAGACGAGCACCTTCCATGGAAATAACGATAAAACAAGGATAGGTTCGCAACGTCTCTTCTGTGGGAGAGAGGTTGCAGGGTAGACAAATGGGCATCCACCACTAAGCCACGAGGTCTATTTTGTACTCTGTCAAGGCAGGATAGGCTGTTTTTAGCAGCTCCTGCCACGATATGGCAACAGTATTCCCTACGCCTTCCCCCACTGCATTGGAAGCGCGATATGAAAATTCACTTGCCCAATATTCAAGCCTAATCCATTCTCTACCCAAACATAGTAAATATCGATATTTTTCGACATTATTAAAATAATGATAAATAAAGAAAAATTACTCAGATATTAAACAACGGAAATACTACTGATGCTAGAAATGTATCTCCATGATGCATTTGATTAGAAACATACGATCCTTGAACAGTTAGCATTAAAGGCGTACTAGCAATCAAAATTCTGAAGACAGGAAATCCTATAAACAGATTTATTGAAGGTAGATATAGAAAAAAAATTGAAAGAAAGAAAGAGACAAAAAACATTGTTCAGAATACAAAGAGAAAAGGTCCAGAAACGAGAAGTTATAAAGGGTTGAATGGGAAGTCGTATGCGTAAGGACATCAACAACACAGCTAGAAGTAAGGAGGCCGGACACGTGGATAAAGAAAATAAACAAAGTTCGAAGTTAAAATGAAATAATATAAAAAATAACATTAAAGTATTAAAAAGTGTCTTTAAGAAGGGGATAAATAATGTTTCTTTCTCTGAGATGGCTAAAAACGACGAAGGATAATGGAAGTTAAAAAAAAACCCAGCCATGTGGAGCTAGAAAGGCAGCTAACATAAGAGGACAAAACGCCAGTCAACCTGCCGGTGTCGAATCAGGGGAAACTCTATAAGAAAAATGTCCGGCCAAGGGAGATAACTGTTTAAGAGATAAAACTACGAGACATAAGAGTGTACAAACATTGATTTCAAATACGTTTATTATTAGTCTATTAATACGTTTTAGCGTTAGTGTTATCTAGTGATATATTCAATAAAAATTTACATCATGCAGAAGCCGCCATATATATTGGCCGACGGGAAATTACTGCGTGTCTAAAACCAACAGGATGGAAGCCATCTTTGAGATGGCTCGTTCTTTGTGTAACCTAACACACTTTTACACACGTACACCCAACACGTAGCAGAATACGTTACAAGAGAACATGTGACAAAGAATAGAATTATTTCCATATTCTTCTGCCACGCGTGACTTCTCGTTGCGGCCGTGACGTCACTCAGGCTAGAGAGGTGATCGTCTCTCCTTTCTATAGGCTTTTTCTTCGCACACGGCTCAGCATTTACATACGCTCGTCTGCGCTGTAAAAGACGAAGGACACTAATATGCTACAGAACACTAATATGACATGGAACACTAATCTACTACAGAACACTAATATGGCATGGAACACTAATATGCAATAGAACACTAATATCCTACAGAACACTAATATGGCATGGAACACTAACATGCTACAGAACACTAATATGGCATGGAACACTAATATGCAATAGAACACTAATATCCTACAGAACACTAATATGGCATGGAAGACTAACATGCTACAGAACACTAATATGGCATGGAACACTAATATGCTATAGTACACTAATATGATACAGAACACTAATATGGCATGGAACACTGATATGCTACAGAATACTAATATGGCATGGAACACTTATATATATCCAAACACTAATATGCTGTTGATCACTAATCTGCCGCAGTACAATAATATGCTGAGGAACACTAATATGCTGCCAAACAGTTATATGCCGCCAAAAACTAGTATGCTGCAGAACAATAATACACTGCGAACTACTAATATGCTGCATAACATTAATATGTCCCTAAACACTAATATGCGACCACACACTAATATAAGATTTTTTTAATATTTAAACAAAGTCTGATGAGGTGACTTTGTTTAAATATAAAAATATCTTTGTATCAAATTATTGTTCAAGACATATTGTCTATTGCAATAAAAAATCGTTTCCGAAACGATCGTACAAACTATTGATTTTGTTTGTTTTACCTTTTGAAACTGATTTTCAATCCAAAATTATGAATAATTTTACTTATTATCTCTGTGTGTTTGTGTGTATATATATATATGTATATATATATATATATATATATATATATATATATATATATATATATAATGATAAGTAGTTATTCCCCCGAGGAAACGTTTGTATTGTTCGTCTAAGCCAAAAAGCATAATTTTATACATATCGGTGCAGTAAGTATTGCGCACGTGTTCTTCATTTCTGTTTTAGTCTTATGACCAAAATGTTGGTATCTCTGACACATATTCTGCTTGTGTCTATCGGTTGCAATTGCTGTTTATTGCTCGCAATCTAAGACAACCAATATCTACAAGATATACAATAGGAAATGATTACCACAAACAAACAAAGAAACAACAAAAAAATTAAACGTGGCGTCATTTGACCATGATAAGGCTGTTGCAGTATCGATCACGCGTCACGAGTGAGCTGGGAAAGGAAAGCTGTTCAAAATGATGTCGCTTTAATTGCTTCCTTCACTCAGCACAATTGCCATGAATAGGAATTACACAACGTGCCGACGAGAAATATCGGACGATTTTACAGACGTCCACACCACACAACGTGAAGTCGTATACAATTAGCAGAATATCCTTACAGGACGTGTAAATAATCCCGGTTCATTAGTTTAGAGGTTTATCTTGTATACCGAAATATTTTTATTCAATTTTCCTATCATTTGGCTTTAAATGGGGATGAGGAATCGTACCTGATGTCGTAAATTCACACGCCATGTGATACATTACATTTTTTACAAAGATTCCAACTGTCATTTTAAGTGCAATCGTTTATATCTCATTGCACTCAGTTCATCGGGTAGTTTTTCCAATTCTTCATGGATTCGGTTACTCCTAAAACCAGTAGAATTATAGAGATTTTCTCAAGATTCCATTTTTTTTCATTTCATAAATATGATTTTGGTGTGTGAAGTTTAAAGTTATGCAGCCAGACAAAAAAATGGAATGATTAATAGCCAGACTACCCTTATTTTGTAAGGAAATATACAGGTATAGTGACCATGCGTGCATAATACTGCAAAGATAAAATTAGCTCAGTAGTAGAGGTAGTATATTCACCAGAGCTATTTTAAAGTAGATATGAGGTGAATAACTTTATGGGATTATCATTTCCCGTTTCTCGCTCTCTCTCTCTCTCTCTCTCTCTCTCTCTCTCTATTTCTCTCTCTCTCTCTCAAACACGCACACACGCGCCCGCACACACACGCACCCGCACACACACTCTCCCTTTCTTTCTATCCTCTCTTTCTTTCTCTCTCTTCCTATATAATTCAAACATGGTAGTTTTTGAATATATTGTTAAGTGTTACTTTTAGTGATTCATAACGGCTTTAAAGCTTCAAACAATTTTTACAATTCATACGTCCCTTTGTTAAGTTTTGAGACATTGTGTTGAACAAAGATTGCGGCGTAGTTCAGATCAGTAACCAAGATGGAGACCAAGAATCAAATGCGGTCCGTGGCGTAGTTAACTTCTTAAGTTCTGAGATATTGTGTTGAACAAAGATGGCGGCGTAGTTCAGATCAGTAACCAAGATGGCGGCGTAGTTCAGATCAGTAACCAAGATGGCGACCAAGAATTAAATGCGATCCGTGACGTAGTAAACGGCGAACTGATTGAATCCAAGATTCGACAATTTTATAAAAGTTTTGGGACGTTTTCATTGGTTGTTTTAGCACAGTCGTCGGTTATAAAAATGATTGGCGAATCCATTCGTCTCATACCCCCATCACAAGTCAAAAACATTTTACACCCTTCCTTAGCTATATTTTAGAATAACATTTTTCAATTTTCGTCGATAAAAACAAAAGTTATAATAAAATTACTAGTTTTCAAAAGTCTTCAGAATAAGTAAGAATCGTGTGAGACAGTTTCTTCTGATTGGCTGTTGGTTACTATAGCAACTTTCCCAACATTGACGTTTTAGAGGTGATTTCTTCTTATTAGCTCTTGGTTAGCTTTGCGACTGTTTCGTCATCGATAATTTCATAAATCATAGCGGGAATATCGCTCACCTTCCATTTTATTTGGGTTATATAGAAAGAGTTAACAAAAGTGATGCTCTTTGCTGCGCTTGAGCTGATAATCATTTGCTTACGACGTCACCCGTTAATTATGTTTCTCTCCTTTCTTCTGTTTATTTACTTAATTATGTCTTTTGTTTGATTTTTTATTTAGTCAATTTAAGAAATTTTTTTATGGATTGGTCACAATGCGTATGATATTGAACATAAAATAAAATATTATTTCAAAGCAAAGCCTGGAAAAAAGCATGGATTACATGAAAAGTAATATGGTTAAGATTAAACTTAGCAAAGTAGTAGTTGTTAAAACTGGAAAAGAAACAGACAAGATATTCTAGTAAAAATATAATAAATTTATAACTTAAAATATTGCAGTATGAAGAATTAAAAAAAAATCAATTTAACATCTATATTAAGTAATAGGGTTTGTGTGTTTCTGTCTGTGTGTACAGCTCTCCATCATCAACGAAATATAAAGGAGGTAAGAGGGTAGATCTCTCCTGGTAGAGAAACATTAGAACCCATTTTAGGATGTTTATGTTATAGGAGACATAAGAATCTATGCCTAATTTCTTTATATACTATTCTACAAACCACCCCCATATCGAATGACTTATGCTCATTTGCATATCACATTATATTAAATCTCTTTAACTAATTACCTCGACCTTATTACATATTGGAAATATTCTAATCATTTCAACTGTACTATTTACAAAATCTATTTAACATTTAATTATTTAATATATTTTCATTTTATTTTATATTCGATTTATTTCACTTTACGTATATTATCTGAAAGGTTTACTGTTTGTGCAATCGGAGATTTACGTCATTACATGTTTTCTGTAATAGATATTTTTCTTTTTATTGGATTTTTTTTCCCACTTATTTTTATTATTAAATTTACCTTTTTAAAAAAAATAACAATATGAAAATGTTTATAATTTAAAATATCTTTTCTAATAAACAATATGAACACTTTTTTAACCTATTTTCAAAAATAAACAATAATTTTTATTTATTTTAAGCATAACTTTATTGATACATTTTTTTTATCTAAACTTGAAATTTCACAATATTTATTTAAATTCCCACCCCCCTCCTCACACTACGAATGCCTTTCGAAATAATAACGTATTCTTTCCGCACGCTACCAAACCTACAGACATATCTACGTTTGCTCTATCAACTGCTGGATTTTAAGTTAATACAACATTAAAAAATTGAAATTAATATTAAAAAAGGTTTGTGAACAATATTTCTTTCAAAATTATTTTTTATATCACTGTTCTGTTTATATTCCTATAAATTTATATTGTGAAAATTTACCACTTACCAATAATATAGACAGTTCAGTTCCTTCGGTATATGTGGTACCGTTCTGAAATATTAACGTTACTATTTTGAAAGCCATGAAGGCAAAGATGTTTTGTAACTTATTTTGTGCTTCCAACTAACAATTAAAAAAAATTATAATCGTGAAACTTCAATTTTAGCTAAAAAAATAATGTTTAAAATAAATAAAAATTGTTAACTCTTGAAAATAGTTTAAAATTTCAAATAGTTTTCATATTGTTTATTTAGATGATCTGCTTATTTACAAAATATCGTGAAACCTTAATTTAACCTAAAAAAATATTTAAAACATCATATTACAAGAATTACGCCCCCCCCCCATATTTTTTTTACAAGGTTTCGGAATCGCCGACAACGAATCTGATATTCAAACACTTCGCAACTGAATACTTTCGTAGATATTATTATTTTCCCAGTACAAAAGTTGGATAAAATTTTACTTTAATGCCCATATTACAGCTTGGTACTTACAGTGCATAATTATCAATTTCTTCTACTGCTAAAACAATTTTTTGGTGAGGAAAGCTTTATGTTTTGGGATTGTATTGAAAATGTAATGGAAATTTCAATTTCGTTCCGTTTTAATCTTTTATATTTTACTTGCCAATATAATTGAAAGAATACAATTCAACTATCGTAATTTTATATAAATAAACAAAAACAAATATTTTAAAATAAAACTTTATTAATAAAGAAATAATTTTATTTTTAAATGAAAAAAATCAATTAAGTAAAATAATTGTATTAAACATCCCAACCTCCCCATGTTAAGTATGGCTTTCTAAATAAACACCCCCAGCCTTGTCAGCAAACCTGTAAACCTATAAAAGTTAACATTTCGAATGTGAACAGTGATTTTTCGATTTTGTTAGCGCTTGCCGCAATTAAAGACAATTAAAACGGAACTAACTTTATTTCCATTCTATTTTTTAAACAACCCCCAAAACATAACGCTCTCTTCCAGTTATAGCCAATTTTTTTTTAATTAAATAAAACAGTTCAAAATAAACAGATAAACGCATTTTCTTTTACATTTTTCTTACAACCAACGTTGTCATTTAACCAACTGCAGGATACCGTTACTTTTGTGGGGTTGTTTTGAAAATGGCACGGAGATTATAATTTCGTTCCAATTTAATCTTTCTGGTCGAGCCTATTTCGAAAGCCTGTCTTATCATAGATTTGAACTACAAATAATTTATTACATTTTGATTATTACTATCTTAAGACTTAAAGCTTATATTTATTTCATTTTTCTATTTATATATTGAATTAGTTATTTTCAGTCTTATTTAAACTTAGTGCTTTCTTTAAACCGGATGAACCTTTTATAAAAATATGAGTTTAACGTAAAGAACACGAACAAGGTTTTATTCAACTGAATTTCTTCCAGTTTACTAACAAAATATATAAATTTAAAAGAGATATAAATAATAAAATAAAAAGGTTATGTAATTTAAAAGAAATACACGTACTCACAAAAGCAGCATTTTTTTTACACATTTTTTTCTTTAAAACCATAACAATGAGACTAACAATTACCTAGATCTTAGTAATTATTTGTTTTACTAGAACTGTTTTAATTCTACTGTTTACATATATTAGTTAACCTAAGTTGGTATTACATTTATTTTACATTTACTTTTTTTTTAATTATTACTTTTAGATTGTGACGTTTACACCCGGAAGTAATGAGTCACAAGTAGGTCGCTTTTATTCATTTTTGCTGCAATATAATTGTTTATAATTGTACTATTCAGAAATATTATTTATAGTTCGTCCATTTCAGTAAGTATACATTTCCTTTACGCTTAATTAATTTACAATCATTAATATCGTTAAACAATTCCGTTTCAAACCGAAATTATGCCACCCAAACGAAGTAGAAACGAAAGTGAGGAAGAAAGAATGGAAAGATTGGAAGCTAATAGACTAAGAGTTGCTGCAATTCGCTCCAATGAAAACAATTCAGATAGAGAAAGACGTCTAGAACTTAACAGGATACGTCAAAGAGAAAGGAGAGCAAGACTGTCAGATTTGGAAAGAGAAACCCAACGTGAAGCTGACAGAACTAGACATGCTGTAAGGCGGCTAAATCCATCACAAGATGAAATTCAAGAAAGGCAAAGATATGCACTGGAAAGAGAAGCAATATTACGATCGAATGAATTATATGAGGTAAGTAGACGTACACAAGGTCAGTTGAGAGTGGCTCAACGACATCAGAATGAATCGGAAACCCAACGAAGCTTTCGCCTATACCAAGGGCAACAACGAGAGGCTGCATGGAGAGAGAGAGTATGACTTTGCCCCAGCAATTGACAGAAAACGAGGCAGCTAGACAACGAATGACTGCTTTGAGACACCATGAAATAGAACACTGCAATAGAAAAGGATTGCTCTACAACAAAAATGACTCTCTCACTACAGCTGATATAGGAAAAATGGACAAAGTATGTCAACATTGCTCAGCTGTAAAATTTAAAGAAGAAACCCCTGGTTGCTGTGCTTCTGGCAAAGTTGTGCTTGATAGCTTTCCACCACTGCCTCAGTTGCTTCAAGATTTGCTCTCCGGCAATGGTCACATCTCTAAAGATTTTCTGCAAAATCTACGCAGTTATAACAATTGTTTTGCAATGACATCATTTGGTCACAAAATTGCGGCAGTGCATGGGTGGAATCCTTCTTTTAGAATTCGAGGCCAGGTTTGCCACCAGATTGGGAGTCTTTTACCACCTGAAGATGAAACAGCAAAGTTTATTCGAGTCTACTTCTTGGATAGTCTGGAAGAGGAACTACATAATCGGGGACGTGACAGTAGACTCAATAGAGACATTCTCCGAAGTCTGACTGAATTTTTACATGAGAACAACAGCTTCATTTGTCAGCTGAAAACAACAAAGGAGAGGATTGAAGAAGAACACTTGGTAGAACATAAAGTTGGTCATAAGGGAAGACCGAAGGCCGCAAGAAGAGCATCCACGGCGATTCAATGCTCCAACAACAACGTATGAGATTGGAATATTAATGAAGAATGAACCAACAGCTAACCGGGATATTGTCTTGCGTTTTAGAAATGATACATTAAAACGGATCTCCGAACTACATCCCCTCTACGATACTTTAATGTACCCGTTAATGTACCCCTATGGTTCTCCATCTTACAACATCTACATGAAGGCATCCAATGGGCGAAAAGTTACCCAACAGCAATTTTATTCGTACCATTTAATGACTCGGCCTGGAAACTATTTTCTCTGGTACCGAAGGCTATTTCAACAATGGCTGGTGGATGTGTACTGCAAGATTGAAACAGAACGCTTACAGTTCCTGAGGCGTGAGCAACAGACCCTGAGAGCTGACAATTATAGCAACTTGAGAGATTCAATTCTTAGGGAGGATGGGAATCCAGAACAGTTTGGTCAACGAGTTGTACTTCCGGCAACTTATACAGGAGGCCCTCGATACATGTTTGAGCGTCAAAGTGATGCCATGGCATATGTTCGGCGAATGGGCCGAGCCGACCTCTTCATCACGTTCACAACAAATCCAAAGTGGACAGAAATTACAGAAAATTGTCTTCAAGGGCAAGACCCTCAGGATCGTCCAGATATTGTTGCCAGGGTTTTCAGGCAGGAGCTAAAAAAGTTACTTGAATTTATTAAAAAGGGAGGATTTGGCAGGTTGAGGGCTTTCCTGTACAGTATTGAATATCAAAAAAGAGGACTGCCGCATGCACACATCCTCACCTGGCAGGCCCCAGAGGACAAACTTCTACCAGAAAAAATAGATCTCTGCATATCTGCAGAAATCCTTGACAAAGAGGAAGATCCTGATCTTCATGCTAAAGTGATGGCACATATGGTGCATGGACCTTGTGGACCATTTAATCCAAATTTTCCATGTATGATTGAGAACAAATGTTCCAAAAAATACCCAAAAGAATTTCTTCAGTGTACCGAGCAAGGCCAAGACTCTTACCCCAAGTACAGGCGAAGAAAACCAGAAGATGGAGGCCAGACTGGTACAATAAGGATGAAGAGAAATGGTCGGTATGTTAATCAAGAAATAACAAACCAGTGGATTGTTCCGTACAACAAGGTCCTCCTTCAGCAGTTCAACGCTCACATTAACGTAGAAATTTGCAGCTCGATCCAAAGCATCAAATATGTCCTCAAATACGTGAATAAAGGATGTGATCAAGCAGTGTTTGAACTACAAAGAACTGATGGAGCAGCTAACCAACAAGGCCAAGTACAAAGTCACATTGTGGATGAGATCCAGCAGTTCCAGAATGCAAGGTATGTCGGCAGTTCAGAGGCGGCCTGGAGGATATTGGAACATCCCATCCATGAACATTTCCCCCCAATTGTACAACTTTCTGTTCATCTTGAAAATGGGCAGCGTGTCATGTTCTCAGCTGATACTGCTCTGGAACAAGCCCAAGGTCCACCGCCTGCCACAACTTTGACAGCATTTTTTCAACTCTGCCATGAGGATGACTTTTCAAGGGGTCTCAAATACGTAGAAGTCCCTGAGTTTTACACTTGGAACAAATCGACAAAGAAATGGATGAGAAGAATGCGTGGGGTACAAGTTGAAGGTACTGAAAATGATGATGTATGGAAGGCACCATGCATTGGGAGAATCTACACGATTAGTCCAAAAGCAGGGGAGTGTTATTTCTTACGCCTGTTGCTCAATTAGGTTGCTGGTCCAACTTCATTTCAAGATTTGCGAGCATACAATGGTCAGGTGGTTGAAACATACAGAGCAGCGTGCCTTGCTCGAGGCCTTCTAGAAAATGACCATCACTTGCATCAAGCAGTAGGAGAGGCAAGTGCCACTCAATCACCTTCAAATTTGCGAAGCCTATTTGTGATAATTTTAACAGCCTGTGAGCCAAGCAATCCTCTTGAGATCTGGATGGCTTTTCGTGATGTAATATCTGAAGACATTCTTCACAGATACAGGCAAGAAGTTAACAATCCAGAAGCAGATTTAAATGAGGACATCTACAATAAAACTCTTTGTCTAATTGAAGAAAAAGTTCTCCTTATGTGCGGTCAACCATTGGCAAGCTATGGATTACCTGCACCAACGCAAGGGAGAGATGAAAGACTCGCGAGAGAGTATCAACGTGAAGTTACTTATAATCTTGAAGAACTTTCCCTACAAGCAGAAAATATGCAAGAAAAACTGACCGATTCTCAAAGAGAAGTTTACAATTGATTCATGGCAATGTTGGAAGCACAAGGTGAAATGAACAAAAACATGATGTTTCTTGATGCTCCAGGTGGTACGGGCAAGACTTTTGTAATCAATTTGATCCTTGCAAAGATTAGATCCATGAGAAAGATTGTGCTTGCAACAGCATCCAGTGGCATTGCTGCTACTCTACTACAAGGTGGCCGCACTCTTCACAGCACTTTTAAAGTACCCTTGGATACTCATCGAATGGATCAGCCAGTTTGCAAAATTACTGGTAACTCAGCCTTGGCAAATGTAATTAGAGACACCTCTGCAATCATTGTAGACGAAGCCCCAATGACGCACAAGAGTGCTTATGAAGCAATTGACCGAACACTGCAAGACATCACAGGAAACAAGAATCCCATGGGTGGCATTCCAACCTTATTTTGCGGTGATTTCCGTCAAATCCTCCCAGTGGTTAAAAATGGCACAAGGGCTAACATTGTCAATGCAAGTTTGAAACAATCCTATCTCTGGAGGCACGTTATAGTGAAGAGACTGACTACTAATATGAGAGCCTATATCTCTGATAACACAGCTGCAGCAGACTTCTCAAAATTGCTTCTCCAAATCGGTAATGGTCAGTTTCCTATCACTTCTTCACCTGACACAATTAAGATTCCAACTGCGCTTGGTAAATGTGTCGGTAATCAGAAGCAACTGAAAGACAAAGTGTACCCAGACCTGCAAAACAATGGAAAATCATCGGGTTGGCTTGCTGAGAGGGCTATTATTTCGCCATTAAACAGCAATGTGAATCATTTGAACAATTCAATAATGGATGAATTTCCAGGAGACACAAAGCAATACAAGTCAGTTGATTCGGCTACTAATTAATATGAAGCTGTTCACTACCCTGTGGAGTTTTTAAACTCGTTGGAGATATCTGGAATGCCTCCACACATATTAAATCTCAAAATTGGATCGCCAATCATGATTCTTCGATCCTTGGAACCGCCAAAAACAACAAACGGAACCAGATATATTATCACCAGATTGCACACCAATGTACTTGAGGCCACCATTTCCTGTGGTCCCTACAAAGGCGAAACCGTTCTACTGCCAAGGATCCCCTTAGTTCCATCGGACTCAGAACTTCCATTTAAATTCCGGAGACTCCAATTTCCTGTGAAAGTGTGTTTTGCAATGAGCATAAACAAAAGTCAAGGTCAGACATTTAACACCATTGGCGTAGACTTGACATCAGACTGCTTCAGTCACGGTATGTTCTACGTCTCCATCAGCCGGACAGGAAGTTCAGAAAAACTCTACATTCTGGCTCCAAATCAAAGCAGCAGAAATGTAGTTTACCCTGAGGCTCTTCAGTGAAAAGTTCAAGAAATGGATATGAGGAAAAACTGACATGATCTGATTGTGGTAAGTTTTTAGTATTGAATGTGCAAGATAAAATTTAAGCAAGAGTTGAAAATTACTTCAATGAAAAATTTACTATGTAACATCAAGTAACCTTCCTTTTTGATGAAAATGTTTTGTGAAGTTCCTGATTGAATTTCAGTCACTACAAGAGGTAGTTAAAATGTTAATCACCTTATGCAATCGTTGCTCTTACAACATCAACTTACTGGAAAGGTGCCCACAGATTTTGGTACCCGAGTGCGCAACAAAGCTCCGTGCGAAGCACGGGTATCTTTGCTAGTTATAATATAAAGTATTAATGTGGCAATATTTTAAGTTATAAATTTATACTCCTATAAATTCGTTTTTCTTTTGTGCGTATTGATATTCATATTAAAATAACTCTTTTCTATTTATTTAAAAAGAAAATACAATTTTCTTATATATGTGTTGTGGGATTACATTTACTAGCAAACGATCTAGCTAATTTGCATATTCTTATAAACATTCATTTTAATTAATTCCTTATTAGTTTTTTTCGGTTTTCTTATGGGATGATCATCTTCAGTTAACTACTAACATGGGTGTCCGGCGTTGCCCGGGTGTTTGTATGCTGAGCAAAAAACCAAAAAACCAAAAAAAAAACGTCAATTTTTTAAAATTTGCCCCCTATTATGACCCCATAAAATTTATTGTTTTGGGCTCAAATTGAGGTACGTCCAAAGAACCTATAACTGAAATTTCAGTTTTTAGTCTACAGACTGTAAATTTGATATACAGGGTACTGAGATTTGGGAAAATATTTGGGATCGGTTTTCGGCCAGAAATTTGGCTGTTAAAGGGCCAAGGTTCAACGATTTGACCTTTGAGAACTTTACCAAACACCTTCGACAATTTTAGGTGTAAACACTTGAAACTTTAGATGTAGGTTCCTTGGACATGGATCTAAGTTAATAACTTGATAAGAGCCCAAAACAATGAATTTTAAGGGGTTATAATAGGGGTCAAAGTTAAAAAAAATGACCGCTTTTCTGTTGTTGTTTATTTTTGGGTCAAAATAACTCAGCCGCTCTGGTGAGTCGTAGACAACAAAACACGTGTCATTGTATAATTATATTTTAAATAATAATAATAATAATATTTATTATTATTTAAAATATAATTATACAATGACGCGTGTTTTGTTGTCTACGACTATAATTATATTTTAAATAATGATAGTATTTATTATTATTAAAATATAATTATACACTGACACGTGTTTTGTTGTCTACGACTATAATTATATTTTAAATAATAATATTTATTATTATTTAAAATATAATTATACACTGACACGTGTTTTGTTGTCTACGACTACAATTATATTTTAAATAATAATATTTATTATTATTTAAAATATAATTATACAATGACGCGTGTTTTGTTGTCTACGACTATAATTATATTTTAAATAATGATAATATTTATTATTATTTAAAATATAATTATACACTGACACGTGTTTTGTTGTCTACGACTATGATTATATTTTAAATAATAATATTTATTATTATTTAAAATATAATTATACACTGACACGTGTTTTGTTGTCTACGACTATAATTATATTTTAAATAATAATAGTATTTATTATTATTTAAAATATAATTATACACTGACACGTGTTTTGTTGTCTACGACTATAATTATATTTTAAATAATAATAATATTTATTATTATTAAAAATATAATTATACAATGAAGCGTGTTTTGTTGTCTACGGCTGAATCTACCGAGATTCGAAATCGAGAACCCACGGTAAACCTGGCCTCTTTATCCGCTTGTCCATCTTGTCGAGTGTCAGGATATATCGCGATTTATTTAGATGTTATTTGTTTTTGATTTTGCGATACGTTTTGCATAAATTCACTTATTTGCGAAAGTGCATTTTTACCTAAATAGGGAGCGGTTTTTATATATTATTGAAAATATAATTATCCACTGACACGTGTTGCGTCGTCTACGCCTCATCAGGATGGCTGAGTCTAGCGAAATTTGTTATGTATACATATTATATATATATATATTATATGGAAAAATGTGCGCATGAAAAGTAATATTCTTAAGATTTTATTAAACCTGGAAAAGTAAAGGACAAGAAATTCAACCTGGAAAAGTAAAGAACAGGATATTCTAGTAAAGTAAAAAATAAGAATTTTTTAGACTTAAAATATTGCAGCTAAAAATAAAATTTGAATATTGATAAATATTTTATTTATTATTTGCATATGTTATTGTTTATTGTTGAGTTAGAAAGGGTGTCAGTCGCTGGATTGAACTTATTTTCCCCCTATTATTTGCATATATTTATGTAGTGAAAATTGTTTGAATAAAATTCATTCATTAGTTAGTTAGTTAGTAGATGGAATTTTATAATTTACATAAAAATTAATAATTTTATTATATCATAATTAGGATCATTTAATTCTTTCTATGATTTTTGCAGGCATTGCTATTGTATTAATATATAAATTTATAATATTTATTAATGATTGTCAAAAAGAATTAGCTCTCAAACACACATTTATGCAATATTTATCATTCAATCACAGTAGTTCCGAGCCAGGGTCTCTACCGAGACTGCGGTTCATGAATTCGTGATCTGTATAGAGCGTAAACTAACAAAAAAGAAGATGGTACTCGGTGTCTTTTTAGATATCGTTGGAGCTTTTGACAACATACCCTTCAGTAGTATGTTCAAGTCGCTACGAGAACTCAATGTGCCACCAGTACTCATCCGATGGATTGAGTATATGGTGAGGCACAGAACAGTTCAAATAGAACTACTGAGGGCAACTGTTAAAAGGGAAGTAGTTAAATGAAACCCCCAAAGTGGGATTTTATCACCTTTACTATGGAACTGTATGCTGAATCCTCTTTTAAAGGAGTTTAAAAATAGGAATATTTATGCCCAGGCTGCTGATGATGACATCGCAGTGCTGGTCGCGGGTTCAAAAGCATCATTAGTCAGACGCATTGCCAAAATGGGACTACATTTTTCATCAAATGTGATAACGAGAAATTTGAGTTCATTCCAAGAATATGTATATCATAGAATTCACTAATATTTTTAATCGATAAATTCACCATTTTTTGCTATAAAATCATAAGGAGAGTTAAAAAAAATCAGTTATTAAAAAAAAAGTTCGGTTTTTTAATTATAAAAAAAACGATACACGGGATTGAACCTAAAATCTTTCCACCAACCCCCGGTACTCTAACCGTTACGCTAACATGTCATATTGGCAAAATCGCAGTAAAAAATATTTATATACAAAAAAAGTTATGCAAAATAAAAAAAAAAGCGTTAGTCACTTATGTACTTACTCTCCTGTTTGTGAACCTACATATTTTACTGAACCAATTTTCGAATTTTTTTTCAAAATGTAGCTAATGAGGTGTTCTATCAAAATATATAACCTGTTTGAAATTTGGTTGCGAACGAAATTAGTGGTGGGGGTTTGAATGTGTCTCGATTCATTCAATTTCGGACTTAAGCATATATTCAACCACTACCGTGGTTGAATGATACATATATATGATATACATATTATATATACACATATATATGATATACATATTATATATATATACATATATATGATATACATATTATATATATATATATATATAATATGTACACATAAAAAACTTTTATATTTAGGCATCATCTGTCATTAGTTTAGAAAATTATCTTTTACATCCTACATAATACAAATACAGAAATCTATCTATCTATCTATCTATCTATTTACCGATATGTGTATATATATGTGTATACATGTTAATATATATGCATGTGTGTGTAGTGTGTGTGTGCGTGTGTGTGTGTGCGTGTAAATGCATATATATGCAAGTATATATATATTTTATGTATTAGATCCTATCTTGATAAAGGCTGCTCGGTATTACTGATAGAGCATGACTATAAAACAAAATAAATTAATGCAAAATTTGCATTATGTATTTATTAATCAAATGTCCCAATACAAGAAATACAGCAAAGTATTTTTATATATACTAGCATGGGTGCCCGGCGTTGCCCGGGTGTGAGGTGTATGCTGAACAAAAAAAAAAAAAAAACAAAAAAAAAAAGTTCAATTTTTTTTAACTTTGACCCTTATTATAACACTGTAAGATTTATTATTTTGGGCTCAAATTGTGTTATTAAATTAGATCCGTGTCCAAGTAACCTATATCTAAAATTTCAAGTGTTTAGTCCCCAAATTGTTGGGGGACGTTGGTAGAGTTCTGAAAGGTCAAATCGTTGAACTTTTACCCCTTAACAGCCAAATTTCTGGCCGAAAACCGATCCCAAAGATTTTTCCAAATCTCAGTACCCTGTATCTCAAATTTACAGTCTGTAGACTAAATATTGACAGAGTTATTGCGTATGGAAATGTACACAGACACACAGACACACAGACACGTTCACTTATATATATATATATATATATATATATATATATATATATATATATATATATATATGGTTCCCCAATAAAATGTATACACTCTTTAAATTACCCTAAAAATCAACATTTATTATGAGAAAGAAAAGTTTCATACATCAAAATACTGTGAACAAATATAGAAACCAGCTTATTATCGAAAGTGTTCAAATTATTGATTGTTGTGGTCCATAAACTGCTGACAACGCTCACTGATTGGATCGAAAACGTTACTTATCAGTTGGTATGTAGATTCATCTTCTTTCAATGGTTGCTTTCAACTCATTCATTGTAGCTCGTTTTGTGGTGTGAACCTTGTGTGTAACATGCCTCCCAAGAGAAAAAATACGGGGGCGGGGGGTAAATTCGGTGGGTTTGGACAGTACATCCCCTTCATCCTGATTATTTGTTTCGCAGATAACTATCAGGATATTCTCTAACGTCATGATTATATTGGGGAAGTATTCTATACTGCTGGAAGTGCCATTCTTTATTCGTAAACATCTCTTCGCAACGTGGCATAGCATATTCATGTAGCAAGTTGCGATAATTTAAAGAGTGCATATATTTTATTGGGACACCCTATTTATATATATATATATATATATATATATATATATATATATATATGTATATTGAATTTGAGGCAATTAGATGTATATTAAATTTGAGGGAATGCTATATATATATACATATATATATATATATATATATATATATATATATATATATATATATATATATATACTGCATGTCAAATTATAAACGAGATAACATTTTTTTACCAGTTTCAGAAACTTACCGGCAGTTTCGTATCAAAGCTTCGGAAACTTTGGTAATGCTGAGCTACTGTGACATTTTCATACTGTTCCCCGCAATGTAAAAAACTTGACATCGTAATTGCTGAATCCGCGGTATTTGGGGTGTGTCAAATTATTAACAAGGCAATTTTTTTTGTCAATAAAATGGATTGAGTAGTTCTAAAAAGAGTCTATTACAGAACAGCAAGGAAAAGTTAAAGCTACACTCGAAATATCGAAAATGATAGGAAGGTACCAGCAAACATCGAGAAGTCTTTGACCAAGCTGGATTATAGAATGTATCAAAAAGTACTCGATGTCGCATTCTGAAATAAGTCTGTTAAGCCGTGACAAAGCCTCCATTAAATAAACATCACATACAAAACCGACTGAAATGGACAGAGGACAGTATGAAAACGGATTTTTCCTAAGTTTTGTTCACGGATGAAATGTGTGTCACTCTTGATTACCCAGATGATTGGAGCAAGGGATGGGTCCTAGATGGACAACATCGTCATCAGCGTTTAAGGCGCCAACAATGTGGTGGTAGGATAATAATTTGGTCTGGGATTATTGGAGATACTTTAGTTGGCCCATGGAGAGTCCCAGAAGGCGTAAAAATGACGTTAAGTTCTTACATAGCTTTTCTGAAGGAGCACTTTGAACCATGGCTGAAGAAGCAAAGGTTGACGTTCAGAAGAAACATCATTTTTATGCAGGATAATGCTCCCTCACATGCAACCAAAAGCAAAGAGTATTTACAACAACTTGAGTTCTCTGGGCCACGGAAGATGGAGTGGCCAGCAAATTCGCCAGATTTTAACCCAATTGAAAAGCTTTGGAGTATCATGAAGCGACGTGCAAGTGAACGTTATGATGCAACTAGACCAATAAAGTGCTTGGTCGTAAGAATACTAGAACTGAAATACAAATGCTTTATTTAAAGTTCACTGTCATTAATGTTAGAGATGAGAAAGACTAACAGTGCTTTATTGTGAGTGACAAGGAGAAGAAAACGGCATCGCCCATTAGATTTCAAAGTTGCAGTAAAGAAAATTTACACGGAATATTAAATTCATAAGCGCTTCCGAACACGCATGTACATCCAAATTAGTGGAAGTTACGACCTTATGTTTGCAGTCGTTGCCCTCTCACGTACAATAGCGGGCATTCCCAGATGCTCACCCAGCTTTCTATTTAAAACATTATGACTATACAAACTGTGCATCCAACAAATAAAACGCTATTTATAATTTATGCGTGACAGAAAGAAATCCTGTTTCAAATATAATGTGACAGATTTACAAAAATGCTATTTCAAGATTACGTGTTACCCAAATGTAAAAAGTGGATTTTGGGTTTACTTTTGGCAACCTCGTAACTCTTGCTTCCCCTATCTTGTCCTTTAGTTCTCATATTCCATAGCTGATGTTTCTGACAAGGGCGGAAGAATTGCTGTTTGCTGGATCGGTATCTATCCATCTTACATCCTTGGCTATTTTAATCTTAAAGTAATATTTTTGTCTTAATTAGGTGCTTACATCAAGTGGCTTTATGCCTTGTCTGGAGCGATTTGCTTAAAATGTACTAATCCACTTACTAATTGACAAAGCCCGTTTTTTTTTTTTTTAAATTTGAGCAGTCGGTTTTTGATATAATCTAAATATAACTCCTCAAAATGCACACTTTGGATTGGGACAAAAAATAAAACTTGACACAGTCTAGAAGGATTTTTTCTTCTGACCAAGGACATATTAGATAAGGTTTGTATTAGAATCCACAGAAGTACGAAAACTTTACAAAAAAATCCCAAAACAAAAAGCAAAAACAAATACATAACCAATAAATGTTATCAAAGGCATAAGTTTTTAATGTTTTTATTTAATGTAAAATGTCTATTAAGTTCGAAAAAACAGTAACTTCGAGCGCTATCGGAGAACAAGAAAATGTCTCTTTCTATCTTTGAAGAAATCAAATAAAATCGTGGTAGAAACCCACTCCATAAATGCCACGACCACATTTATTGGGTGCGTTTCTACCACAATTTTGTTTTATTTTTTATTTTTAAGTCGTTGTCGAGACTTCAAAGACATCGCGACCATTTTGTTCTTGTTCTTCGCTAGCGACCAACATTAATTGTTTTTTTTTAAACCGAGTAAACATTTTACATTAAATAAAAAAAAAATACTAAAAATTTATCCAGTTAGGTCGAACAAGCAACTTATCTTGCCTTAGTTAACATTTACGTACTATATATTTGTTTTTTTGACAACCTTTACCTCTGTGGATTGTAAAACAAACCAGGAAACATAACATGTTGTATTCAGATACTACAGATACTTTGCTTCTGTCCAAAATCCAACGCAACTCAATGCGAAACACTATTAGAGCGATATCAAAACCTAATGAACTTTTACACTGATTAACGGTGGCCACTTCGGTAACCATTTAACTTCTCGCACGCCATTTATGTTACGCTTTATAAAAAGAACGAACGGAATACTTGATAATACGGCGCAGTTTCTCTCCTCGTTTCATAATAGACATAACAATTTAAGAAAGACGGTCTGTCCGTTAATGAAGCGCCTCAAGGTTACTTTGTTCAACTTAACAGTCGTGTAAACTCGCACGAGCGCGCGCACATACACACACACACACAAACACAGACACACGCAAGCACACACACGCATCGGCGAAATAACGATTGTGACATACCAATTCACAAGCGCCGTCAGTTGGGCCTGATTAGACCAATTATGGTTTATTGTAATTGCTATGGAGAGCGGAATACGAAGCGGACATTTCAAGTGTTTTTCGACAATCTATGAGAGCTTTTATCCATTGAAACTGATTACACATTGTCGTCATCGTCGTCGGCATAATCATCATCATCATCATCATCCTAATAATCAGGAGGAGGATAACGGTGACTCAGTGGTTAACAATACGTACTGACAACCTGGGTGTGCCAAGTTCGAATCCAGGTAGTTCCAGAAGAACACGTTCCCAACAATCGTAAAACCACCGGAACTCCAATAGAGTTCGCAAAACGCCTTCAACGATCTTAAAACTACAGAAACCATAATAGTGTTTGCAAAACGCCCCCAACGATCTTAAAACCATCGAAACCACAATAGAGTTCGTAAAAGGCCCTCAACGATCTTAAAACCACCGAAACCCCAATAGAGTTCGCAAAACGCCCTCAACAATCTTAAAATCACCGAAACCCCAATAGAGTTCGCAAAACGCCCTCAACAATCTTAAAACCACCGAAACCACAATAGAGTTCGCAAAACGCCCTCAACGATCTTAAAACTACAGAAACCATAATAGTGTTTGCAAAACGCCTCCAACGATCTTAAAACCACCGAAACCCCAATAGAGTTCGCAAAACGCTCCCAACGATCTTAAAACCACCGAAACTCCAATAGAGTTTGCAAAACGCCCTCAACGATCTTAAAACTACCGAAATCCCAATAGAGTTCGCAAAACGCCCTCAACAATCTTAAAATCACCGAAACCCCAATAGAGTTCGCAAAACGCCCTCAACGATCTTAAAACCACCGAACCCCCAACAGAGTTCGCAAAACGCCCTCAACGATCTTAAAATCACTGAAACCCCAATAGAGCTCGCAAAACGTCCTAAACGACCTTAAAGCCATCGAAACCATAATAGTGTTTGCAAAACGCCCCCAACGATCTTAAAGTCACCGAAACCCCAATAGAGTTCGCAAAACGCCCTCAATGATCTTAAAACCACCGAAACTCACATATTCGCAAAACGCCTCCCAACCATAATAAAACTTTTAAAAAACTCCTCGCCACTCCTAAAAGTTACCGTGAACGAACTCTAAATTATAGTAACCTTATTTATCTCATTTATCACCATATCTTTACTAACAATCCTATGTCAGTTTCCATTTGTGTTCCTACGTTAACAACTTCCTATCCATAGCTTTTCAACCAACCCTATTTCTTTAACATTTGTTCCACTGATAAACTTATTTCTCTGTTTCTGCTATACTTTTTCTTTGTTTCCTTTTGTTTACTAACACTTAAAGGAAACCCCAACAGAAATATGTCGAATAAGTCACAAGTACTATTAATATGTAATTATGTCGGAGAGAGACAGAAAAAAGTAATTATTACGTAATTATTTGTTAGATAGGCAAATAGGCGTACGATCCTGAACCATTATTTCGTCGTTGTTGTTTTTTGCGACAGTCCGCGTCAACACCACAGACCGACCTTCTTTCAAATCTAAACATTTTTCCTCGTTTTCCTGTCACGTGCCACCAACAATGCAGCCTCTTAATCTGCATATTGTTCATTTCTGGCTTTTTCTATCAATTTTAAACTGTCATCAAGTAATTCTAGAATAAAATCTGTTGGTCCAGTTGACTTGCGCATATTCACTTGTACTAAACCTATACTAGTAAACCTACACACCCATTCAATCAATACGGAAAAATATAGGACTCTATACGGACGACGGACTACTAATCGCCGCGATTTAAGATAAGATATTTCATGTAAATGAAAGGGGTGATGATTATAGATTCATAGTTAGAAAATAATGAGTAAAATTTGATAGTGTAGATAATTATTATATTTACTATTATTGCTGATAGAATAAACGATAAATAATTATTGTTATTATTATTATTATTATTATTATTATTATTATTATTATTATTATTATTATTATCATAATTAAAAATGGCATATAAAATAAAATATATAAATTATATACAGAATAAAAAATAGAAAATAAAAAATTCAAATTAAAAATAAATAATAACTATTATATTTTAGTAGAGGATAAAAACCCTTATTATTATTATTATTATTATTATTATTATTATTATTATTATTATTATTATTATTATTATTATTTATTATTGATGATGATGGAGTAAAATATTAATAACTATTATTTATTATTTAATTATGAATAAAAGAGAAGTAACTGCTATTATTATTATGATTATTAATATTACTATTATTATTATTATTATTATACTATTATTATTACTATTTTTTTTATTATTATTATTACTATTATTATTATTATTACTATTATTATTACTATTATTATTACTATTATTATTATACTATTATTATTACCATTATTATTACTATCATTATTACTATTATTATTATCATTACTATTATTATTACAATATTATTACTATTATTATTACTATTAATATTACAATTATTGTTATTATTATTATTACTATTACTATTGTTTTTATTATTATTATTACTACTACTACTATTATTACTATTATCATTATTACTATTATTACTATTATTATTACTATTATTACTATTATTATTATTACTATTATTACTATTATTATTATTACTATTATTATTATCATTAATATTAATATTATTATTGTTACTATTAAGACGATAACGTATGTGTTCTTTTGTGTGTCACGCTTACATCCTGTAGGTTAAATTGTTATGTTTCTCTATTTCTTCTCGTGAATAATTTTACCAAGAATATTTCATAAGTTTTCGTTTCGGTTTCGAATATAGCTGATGACACTTAAATCATCTATTTTTTTATAAATAATTTTATCAAGAATTCTTTATAAGTTTTGGTTTCGCTTTCGATTATGACTGAAGGAACTCAAGTTATATATATATATATATATATATATATATATATATATATATAGTGTTTTTATACGTTTTTATTTCGGTTTCGATTCAAGCTAATACACACAAGTTATATAATATATATTTTTATTTTTGAAATCGCAACTTTATAACATAAAAATCAATAGAACATTAACTCTATAATAATATATACGAAATCGGCAAGAATTAAAATATCATATTTAAGCATACTTTACGACCGGGCATAACCGGGTGTTCGTGCTAGCTTAGATAAATACTTTTGCAGTTTTAACAAAAATGCTAAAATAATATCAGAGCGTCTCCATTTACACTGAACATCTATAGAATGCCAACATCAATATATTTCGTATGAATGAGTCCCCTGTGGAATTACCCCAGGTCCCGCTGATTATTATTATTATTATTATTATTATTATTATTATTATTATTATTATTATTATTATTATTATTATTATTATTATTAGTGGAATAAAGCATAAATAACTATCATTTTATATTTATTACTAATGGAATAAAAGATGAAATAAAATATCATTATTATTATTAATAGAACAAAGGAAAACATTATTAATAGAATAAAAGATAAGTAATCATTATTATTGTTAATGCTAAATATTACTCGTGGAGAAAAATATATGTATATTTTTATTTATGTTATTGCGTGATTATTACCAATAGAATAACGGAAAAATAACTATTATTATTATTATTACTAATGGAATAAAAGGTAAATAACTTATTATTGTATAATTATTATTAATGGGATAAAGGATAAATAGACTATTATTATTATTATTATTATTATTATTATTATTATTAATACTGAAGGAATAAAGTTAAGGTAATTTGCCTCAGATGGTGTTAAATAAAAGGTCTTCAGTATGGTGTGAAGTAGCTAAGGGGATGGACTTTGTATTGTCTGCAAACAATTGACAGTTCACTTCTAATACTTAGTAGTCTGTCTCTATCTCTAAAGTTCATGATAAATTTTTATGTAGACAAAGAGAGCAAGGTGAATATAGGGATTTAGAAGTATTGGATTTGTCGAGAATTTCTGATTTTATGGTGGATGTAAGATTATTTTGGATTAAGCTTAGGTAGTGGTTAGATACGAAAGTTTACCTCGGGTGTTTGGGGTTAGTAAAGGAGCATTTGTGGACTCTAAAGTGATATTAGTATATATATATATATATATATATATATATATATATATATATATATATAAAGGTATATATAGGTAGGTAATATAATAATGTGGAACTATTAAAAAATAAAATGTAGAGCATCGAGAAATAACGGTCGGAAAAGGAATAGATAAGATATACAGATTACATATTTTAGTATTGGGAATCCCAGCTTAAATGCTATATAGATAGTTTTAGAAATAGAAAGTTATGTAGGCATATTTTGATTTCCCATCAGCGAGTTAGCAGAGTCAAAATGTTGGGTTTGACAGGCGTCAAACTCAAGTCACCCTTGAATAACCTTAATAAAATGCACTGGAAATTAGGGATGACAAGGGAATTATGGTTGAAGGCTTCCGGTTGACGACCACATGAGCTGAGAGTGGTTTTGTGCAGCAGAGAATGCAGACGGGAGATTTCGGGTCTCCGAAAACAGGGTCCGAGATATAGGCTTGCCTTGAATAAAAGATTGAAGCTTCAGTCCATCTTGTTGTCATTAATGAATCTGTCTGCAGTGACCACTCTCCAACGAGAATGCAGACTAGCGACCAGAAGGTATCATCCACTGGCCAAGGCAACCAGGTATGTATGCATTATACATGGTACATACACGTCTCGGAGACTTTCAAGGCAAGAAACGGTGTAAGGATAAGAACACACACACACACCTATATATGTAAGAACACAGACACTTAAAAGTACACTTAGTAGTTAAAAGTAACAAGAAACAGTAAAAAGAAAACGATTAGTAAAGTAAACGATGAAATAAATAAATAAATAATAAATAAATACGCAAACAAACATTTTTAACAATATTAGAAAGAGTGAAATAGAGAAATATGTATAATGAGAAATGACAAAAGAGTATTATAGGTAAAGACAAAAGGGAGAAAAGTCCAAACTTTGTAAATTGACCAATTGATGCTGTTGCAATGTCATTCGGAAGAAAACGAGAATTGTCGAAGTTAAAATGAGCCGAAAATGAAATCCAAGGCAACTTCTATGGTAACAAAATCTACAAAAAGAATTTTATGGGTTGGTAATAGATGCAAAATGTTTCCATGTGTAAGCATGTTAGAAAAAAGTTTGTGAAAAGTGCAGCGTATTTTTCTTTAAAAATACACAATACAAAAACTAAAAGTATTAGATTCACCAGTAAGAAATTTTAAACTCCAAAATATTATTTTAATTTTTTTTAAAGGAAAGCTGTGTAAAAAATATTTAGTTTATATTAAACAATGACAACGCCAAAAGCGGATTGGAGATATTACACACAGAAAAAATCCCTCAACCATAAACCAGGAACGCAGGCAAAATACATTATGAATAAAAATTTAAACGCAGAAACGCATAATACAGGGTGCAACGATAAAATTGACGCCCTAGAAAAGACGACATGATTCTATTTCCACTTGATGAAAAACCATTTTCTTTGTTTTGTTGCAGAACATCTACCAGTTGACCGGTGGTGTATAAATCCCAAGAGCGATAGGAATCTTCTATCATGCCTGGAAGTGACACAATGTTTCACGAGCGAAATCAGAAATACGCCACTATACATGCTCTCTACCGATCAAAGTTATGACAACAGGGCCATTGCAAGCACCCTCAAAATGCATCGCTGGGTTGTCACAAATAACAGGGACGTGCATAGGATAATGAAAACAAAGGTTATTGTCTTTGGTGTTGTTTCAAGTAGGGGCCACATTATGCCAGCTCACATCTTCAAAGTCGGCTTGAAAGTCAACACCAAAGTGTACATGGATATGCTAAAGAGTGTGGTGATCCCCTGGTGCAATCAAATGGCAGCTGGGTGAGCCTGGATGTGGCAGCAGGACTCAGTGCTGACTCAGAAGTCCAAAGACACCTAGGTCTGGCTTCAAATGGAGTGCTACGACTTTGCACCCTTCTCTAAATGTCCCCTCCTCCAGCGACCTGACCACGCCGGATTACTTCGTAAGGTCACCATTCAAGAGCATTACCAACATGATCCCCCAGTCTGATCGTCACCATCCGTCGAGTATTCACCGAGCCCCCGCCGGCGCTCGTGGAAAAGGTATGCTCCCAGTTCCGGACATGTATTGAGGCGATGATTTAGGCTGAAGGCGGCTTCAGTGAATAGTTGTCAGCTCTACTACATAATCAACTTGAATTGATTTTTTTCAATAAAAGTTTTAAAAAGGGTTGCCATTTTTCTTTCTTGGCCTTCGAGCGAAGATTAAAATGTAGTATCTGTTCTGATGATGCACTACACAGTTTTGGTCTCGGTTAATCGAGGAAAAATCCTTCATGACTGATACATTTTTTTATTTTTGTTATTAACCAGATTTATTCTAACCTTTTTTGGGGAGTTGGTTTTCCCCTACATTAAAAACCGACATTGTGTCTAACTCTGGCCTCGTGGGGAGGCAAGTAAAAAAAAAAAAGTTGTAGTGTTGTTTGCTTTAGGGCAACAACTTTTTCGCCCCACCCTGTAAAAAATAATATAAAATAGGAAAAGAGAGGCAGGAAATAACAAGGAAAAAAAAGGGAGTGTGACGAAGTCACAGTGAAATGGGTCTGAAGACATGTTTATGTTGTCAAACTCAGAAGAGAGAAAAAACGGAGAGAGAAGAAAAGAGAGAAGGGTTGAGAAAGGTCTATGCACACGGAGAAAAAGAAGAGCACTGAAAAATAGTTAATTTAGCAATGAGAGAAAGACGAATCAAAATAAAAAGACAGGCCGTCACGTAAGATGTCACAGCAATAATGCATAAATATATTGCATCAGGCATAGAGGCATGTTCTACGACATACTCACGTTGACACACCATTTCCCGTTAGATCATGAAGTTAAGCAACGTTTAGCCTGGTCATTACTAAAATGAGTGACCAATTTGGGAATTCCAGGCGCTGTATGGTGGAGGGCGTCGACACCTCCCTGCAAGAGTTGCAAAAACCTAACGTCGTCATCTCCCCTAACCGGGATATACATGCGACTAGGGATCGCTTGCGACTTCTCTACTCTCATGAAACTTCCGCCTTTGGAGGAAACATGTTAAAACCGAATAGGGTTAGTGTCGACCACCATAGATAGACACACACAAGTTCCACACACATACGCATATACGCATGGGTACAAGTACGTAAGTGTCAGACGCAAAAAGAGGTTATAAAAGAGGGAGGTTTGGAGGGGTATAATGTAATTATGTCATTGTGTCATCAAATCAAAGAACACACACACATACACATATACGCACACACATACACACATATATATATATATATATATATATATATATATTTGGTAAAACTGGTAATTAGTAAAAACCTGAAGAGAGTACTCAATACTATTGCAGAGCAAATATGTGTTTTATTTTTTTATTATCGTTTTATCTGTTTGGATACATATGTTTTGGACGTTGAACCATGTTTACGATTCAACAGCCTCGTCAGACCTTACAGAAATGGTTGTTAGCATTTGGAAGAAGTGTTTTAGAAGAAATACGAGAGAAAAAAAGAGAGGGTAGGAGATAATAAGGGGGGGGATACCGGTATCGACAATATTTCAGTATTTTAGATTGAAGTGTGTGTGTGTGGGGGGGTAGCAGACTCAGATAGGCGTGGGTGGATATATATGGATACAGGGACGGGGAGGTGAAGGGAGGATGATAAAGAAAAAAAGAAAAGGGGGTAAGGAGAGGAGGGGGAAGGAGTTTCAATTTTAGGTAATGAATTTTGAATGCTTTGAATAGCTGGCCGAAACGTCGTGAAAAATAACCAATAAAGATGAGAATAATAGTCCGAAATAAAAATAAATTAATATATATAATGCTCATCTCAATAATTAATTCCAATTAAGGAATAATGTATATACTAATCGGTACCGACCCGACTATGAAAGACCAGATAATAAATAAACGTGGATTTATAAGATCAAAGAATCCAACCTTAATCGCCCTTTGGGGCCCGTGGCGCAGTTGATAGAGACGTTGAATCTCTACGGTTCCAGATGGACATTGCCTGAGGATAGCGGTTTCAATCCTACCCAAAGTCGGCCAGAGGTTTACTTGGCCAAAACCTGGTGAGACGACAACAACAACGGATGGCAGTGATTGCTAAGAATGCAATTAGGAGATTCGAAGGCCAGAGGAATAGTTGATCGAAACGTCGTGAAAAACAACAACCAATAAAGATAAAGACAACAACTAAGAAAGATGAGAAGTCCGAAACAAAAATAAATTTATATATATAATGCCCATCTCAAAAATGAATTCCAATTAAGGACTACTATATATGCTTTTTGCTTGTTCAACCAGGTATATGCAGTAGATGAGAGAGAGGAGATAGAGAGAGAGGGGAAGAGAGAGAGAAAGAGAGGGAGGGAGAGAAAGGGTTTGTGTAGGTGCCATGTGTTTAACAAGTAAAAGGGTTCTATTTAAAATTTTCGTAGTCGCTATAAGTCGACTTGTTCATTTCAGTTGATAGTGAGTTGGTTTTAGCTATTAAGGATTAATACATACGCTAACGCACGCGCAAATACGCATACATACATACACATACATATGTACATTTCTACACATTCATATACAGGCACATACGCACATATACATATATATATAAACAATGTATATGCAAACATAAATGCATCTATATGAAGACATACACACGCGTACAAACAACTCCTATACATATATACACATATACACACTCACATATATACATAGACATATAGTCATCCACATACAGTACTGTTTCGCTGTTTCACAGCTCATCAGTGCGGCTAGACAGGCAACTACCTCAAGCCAGGATTGAAACCCGACCGTTTGTACGGCAGTCAAGGCTCCTAACCATTACGCTATTGGCGGCTGCTTGAACGAGTAGTGAGTTTAACGATGTTTTGACATCGTCAGACATATATATATATATATATATATATATATATATATATATATACGCCCACACACCTATATACGTGGGGATATAGATATCCAGTAAGAAATAGATGTACATATACATAGCTACATACATATATATGCACACATGTACCCATATACACGTATATACTATTACATAAATATGCATATTTATAAAAATATAAACATACAGACATATATAGACATAATTATATATATATATATATACATACATACATGTGCATATTTATAGCAAGTAATAAGTATATATATATATATATATATATATATATATAATACAAATTATGTACGTGCATGTTTTGTGGATGTTTTGTATTTCCTGTAAAAATTTGAAATGTTTGAAAAATAATTTTAAGATATTGTTTTCAGGGCACTCCTATTTGTTACTTTAATAAAAGACACTAAAAGACATATGTTAATATATGTATATATATATATATATATATATATATATATATATATATATATATATATATATAAAGATATATAAATATATATAAAGATATAAGGAAATAAATATACATATATATTAAGAAATAAGAACATGTATATATATATATGCAGTGGGGAAAATAAGTGTTGGACACATCCCATTATTCTTTATTTAACACATTTTTAATGCAGCGCATAACGCGAAAATTTAACAAGAAATAGTTACTCATTTAACAATAACAAATAACTTTAAAAATTGGAACATTTTAATGCATAACAAAAATTATATAATAAAAACGAGAATAGCCTGGAAAAAAGTGTTGGACACATTGTTTTAAATTATATTTTATTATTATTTTTTATAAATAATGCTGGAAAGAAAAAGTCAAGGGAAGTAATTCACTTCCGGAAGGTACAAGCGGAAGTTAAATAGTTCTCTTTTCTTTCAGCACAACCATACTCTACGTCGTTGGAAAGTATTGGAACACGTTAGTCACCAGTAAGCCATCACGCGTGAAGGTTCTCATGATGAGTAAACGTAAAGAACTTTCTCAAGTCGTCCGTGATAAGATTATTGCCGAGCACAAGAATGGAATTGGTTATCGGCGTATATCTGCTCAATTCAAAATCCCTGTAAGCACCATAGGAAACCTTATTAGGAAATGGAAGGTGCATGACTCAACCGTGAACCGTCCACGCACCGGAGCTCCTCGCAAGATGTCGGATCGAGCAGTAAGGAAGATTGTACGAAAAGTTCAGCAGCAACCGAGAACAACACGAGGCGAACTTCAGAAAGATTTGGAAAAAGCAGGGATAGTAGTAACGAAACCAACGATTAGTAATGTACTCCGACGCAACGGTCTTAAATCGCGTACACCTCGAAAGACACCATTACTAAAAAAAATGTCATGTTAATGCTCGTCTGGAGTTTGCAAGAGACCACTTATTGAAAACAGATGATTACTGGAAGAATGTGATCTGGTCCGATGAGACGAAAATTGAACTTTTCGACATTAACTCTGCACGTCGAGTATGGAGAAGAGATGGTACAGCGCACGATCCCAAGAACACCCTCCCCACTGTAAAGTTTGGTGGTGGAAATGTCATGCTCTGGGGATGCTTCTCTTCAAATGGTACTGGGCCACTTCATATTATAGATGGAAATATGAATGCAGCCAAATATCGGGAAATTCTTGAAAATAATCTCTTGCCTGCTTCCAATGCGTTAGGTATGCGACAGGGATGGATCTTTCAACAAGATAATGATCCCAAACATACTGCTAAAATAACCTCCGATTGGTTCGTACAGAACAAAATAGATGTTCTTAAGTGGCCCAGTCAGTCCCCAGACTTAACTCCTATAGAAAATCTATGGAGAGAGCTCAAAATCATGGTCCACCAGCGAGATCCACGTAATATTCAGGATTTGAAGAAAGTATGTGTTGAAGAGTGGGTCAAAATCTCGCCTGAACGTTGTCACAAATTAGTTTCCTCGTATAGAAAACGTCTCAAAGCTGTAATAGCCAATAAGGGGTTTTCAACTAAATATTAGATGAAATTGTGTTAGTGTGTCCAACACTTTTTTTTCCAGGCTATTCTCGTTTTTATTATATAATTTTTGGTTATGCATTAAAAGGTTCCAATTTCTAAAGTTATTTGTTATTTTTAAATGAGTAGCTATTTCTTGTTAAATTTTTGCGTCATTTGCTGCATTAGAAATGTGTTAAATAAAGAATAATGGGATGTGTCCAACACTTATTTTCCCCACTGTATATATATATATATATATATATATATATATATATATATATATATATATATATGAAAATAAACTAATTGCAATCATTCTCTGAAACGATCGTACGCCAGATCATTGTTGAGCTCGAACTCTAGGGACTACAAGTAATTTTGTAAAACATTTTATTCATGTATTAGTATCCACAACATATATATATATATATATATATATATATATATATATATATATATATATATATATATGTGTGTGTGTGTGTGTGTGTGTGTGTGTGTGTGTGTGTAACCCTGTGGACTGTCCGACCTCACTTGCTTACACCTTGTCTATCAAAAGCATTGTTGTCATGAAAACCAGTTTGTATTTAATAAAATCCACAATCTTTTCTACAAGCAAACCATATTGAGTACAAATAAACTTCAGTCTTTGCTTAACTTGTAGACATAGTTTCAATTATGAAACTGTGTTTTGTTATGTTTTGGTTTCGGTACTAAATCTAGCTGTTAGTATATAAACATACACACACACACACAAACACACACGTATATGTTTGTGTGTTTGTGTGTGTGTGTGTGTGTCTGAAATTTTATTTATCACTGAAATATTATCAGTCAACTATGCTGAAATTTGTTACTAAACCTCGATTACCGCCTATTTCTTTGTTTGTCTTACCACTATCGTCGACAAAAGATTAAGACACCATCTATCCCGACCGCACCCTTCCCCTAATCTCACGAGATAAAATTCAACATTGTTACCAATGCCAGAGAATATGATCTCGGCTTGAAAACCATCTTAAAACACACGTTCCGACAATCAATACGACGACTCCTCGGCCGCTGCGGCAATTGTTTTTAGTAGCAGCCTCGCTACTATGTAGCCGATGCTGCCCAGGTACGAGTGAACCACCACGCTGGAAAGGCAAGTGAAAGTCGATTAGGACGCAGTCACGCCCATTGAATACACGGCCGGTCGACACAGCGGCAGGTGGCGTAGCCGGTAGGGTCAGAGGGTCCGGGTGTTAGTGGCGTTGCCGATGCATCAAAGGCGGATTTCGGCATATAGCGAAGATGTCAGAAACAGGGCTGTCCTAAGTGGCACACGATCAAATACGTTTGCTAGCTCTTTTACTGTTATCTCTATTTCCTCTCTCTCTCTCTCTCGTTTTCTCTTTTCTGTCTCTCTGCCCCCCCACTCACACACACATATATTTATAAAGTTAAATATGCTAATATGTTTATATATTTGTATGCACAGAATTCACATCTACACTCATTCTTCGGACCAAGATCAAAGTGTAGTGTCTGTTCTTCAGAGGCTGCGCTTCAATGTCAGTGGAGGAGAAATACACGACTGAAACAACTTTTTTTTTTGCTCCTTTTTATTCCACGTTAAAAAAACGACCCTGGTGTCTAACTCTGTCCCGTGGGGAGGCATTGTTAATAGATACACTAATTAATAGGTCATTATACATTTTGGAACACAGTTGCTAGGAGTAAGGGTTTCAAATGTGGACAATATTTAGTTTTATTAATTTTTTTGTGCAAAATGCTTAAACGGACATGGAAGCCCTTTGTGAAACTTCCGAATTAAAAAAAATATTATATAAGCATTAAATATCAATTAATAAATATTCCTTAAATTATAGTTTCTTTCGAGTATATAGACAAAACCTTTAATTTGAAATTTCAAGTATTTACAATTTGCATTAAATTTGATCTGTAATCATTGGACACTATAATTCAATTTCTTCTTAAGATTCCTTATGCTTAAATCTTAATTTTTTTGAAGATATGTTCTAGCATTAAAATAATCCAATGAATTGTGATCAGATTTACAGACACAAACTTTAGTATAATTATGTCTAGAATTTAATCTTCATAAAAATGGCGCGAAAGTGTTTTCTTCAAAGTGTTAATTTCAGTTGCCCTGGGACGGGTATTCTCATAGTATATAAATCTTACGAAGGATATCTTCTCGCCCCTACATCCTCGTACACATAAAAGAAGTGCTGTTAGACTCCCTCTACTGCATCATAAGAAGTGTGTCATAATAGGTACTCGACTGAGCCCAAATCCCTGCTACTCACGGTAAATATTTTATAGCTGGAACTCATTTGACTACAACCACAGCAAAGAATTTTCTCGTTTCAATTTATCTGCCACAAAACCAAGAGAAAATTTCATGAGCAATGTTTATTTCATAGTTATATCCCATCTGTGAAAAAAAGAAAACACGAATCTGTTTCAACACCAGCTAATGGTCGTTTTCAAGCCTAACGTAAACATATTTATTGAACGTCTCTCTTCTATAATGAAGTCGTCTAAACCAATACTATGTCTATTTTGCTTACTGTTTATAATCCGTTACATCAACTAACCATCAATACAGGGCGAAACAATAAAACTGTCGCCCTAGACGAGACAGCATGAGTCCATTTCTGTTTGATGAAAACCAGTTTTCTTTTTTTGTGTTGCAAACCATCTATTATTTTGCTAGTTGTGTATAAATTTCAAGAGCAGTAGGAGCCTTTTATCCTGTCTGACAGTGACACAATGTTCAATGAACATCGTCGAAGATGCGCCGCCGTACAACTCATGCTCTCTTTCGGTCCAAGTTATGACAATAAGACCATTGCCAGCATCCTCAAAATGCAAATCCGGACATTTCAACGCTTGAGGCAACAGCTTAAAGAAGTTTCCGGTTTCTGGTCTTTGGTGTGGTTTCAAGCGAGGGTCACATCATGCCACGTCACATCTTCGAAGTCTGCTTGAAAGGAAACACCAAAGTGTGCCTGGATGTGCTAAAGAATGTGCAATCAGATGGCTGCTGACAGACTCTTGGTGTGTCGGCAGACCTTGGCGCTGGTCCACAAATCCAAAGAGACCTAGGCTTAGCTTCAGAAAGACTGCTACAACTTTGCACCATTCTCTCACTGACCCTAATTTTTTTTTACATTTTCACCCCAAACAAGGCACATTGTCACTTTGGTGTAGGGGATTACTATCAGGGGAAAAAAACTACTACTGCACTATGTTGGGATTTGGCCAGCAAGATGTCGGTTCACGTTACACTTGAACGTCTGCATGTCAGTACAGTTAGGGAAGCAGGGACCTGGAATGGAATTCCAGAGTCTAGCGGTTCTGGAGAAGAAACTGCTGGAGTAGAAAGATCTTTTACATCTAGGGATATCTACTGTGTGGGGGTGGGATTTAGCTGCCTGTCGGGTTTGTTGAGGGTGTCTACGTCGTGGGGGCACAAGTGTTTGAAGTTCGTCAAAGCATTCACCATTAAAATACTTGTAGAACAGGCAGAGGGATGCAACGTTTCGTCGATGGGACAGAGTTCAGGGCCTATCAGATTGGCGACTCTCTTTTGAACCTTGTCTAGGAGCGAGAGACTAGCAGCAGATGCACCAGTCCAAATGTGACAACAAGGCCCATAAATGGGGGACTGGTGGCCTTATAGAGTTACAGGATACTTTCAGATGTCAGTAGTTTTCTAGCACGGTAGAGAGAGCCTACCTTTTTCGCAGCGGCCCTGGAAATGTTTTCAATATAATTGTTCCGGATCTGAACGCGCTGGACTACTTCGTTTGGTCAGACGCCCAAAACATCAGAAACATTATCTCTCACAAGACCAAAGCCAGTCTGATCGCCGCCACCTGCCGAGTATTCACCGAGCTCCCGCTGGCGCTTGTGGAAAAGGCATACTCCCAGTTCTGGACTCGTATCGAAGCGATGATTGAGGCTGAAGGCGGCTACACTGAATACATGTCAGCTTACTACACAATCAAGTTACCTGAATAGATTTTTTTAAATAAAACTTTTAAAATAAACCTGTAGTGTTTTTTTTATTTTTATTTCTAGCAACAAATTCCATCCTGCATTTTAATTATTATCCTCAACTGAACGGCATAATCACGTTGACACACCGATTCCCGCTGGATCACTGCAGTTAAGCAACGTTGAACATGGTCAGTACTAAATAGGTGACTATTTGCTGTATGTGCTTTCCGCTTATCTCCGCATTGTTTCCAGTCGTCCTGGACTTCTCCTTGCTACTAGACTCAAACAGTGCCGATTAAGGAGAGGTGTGGTAAGAGATTGCGCAACCATTGTCTCATAATTACATGCGCAGCTGCTTCTGCAGGGGTATCCTTTGTCTTTCGAGCGTGAACGGAGGCATGGATCCTCAAGTGGGTCGTCGGCATGGATAAACAGTAATTCATCGGCAAAAAAATGACCATAATTTGCAATTAAGCGATGAAACAAGTGACCCATCTCTTTTTTATATTTGTATCTATCATTTTCACTCTCACTGAATATTGATTAAGAATTCCATCTCTTATTTGATACGCTTTGAAAATACGAATACTCCCTTTAGTTCAGAAAAATAAATATAAAAAAAGGTTCTCACAAATGTAACAGAGCGTAGACGCACATGTGGCAGGTGTATGCAAATGACCGAGCCGTATGCAAGGTGACGTCACGGCAAGGAAGAAAGAAAAAGGGTTATAAAAAGAATTACGGCAGAGAGAGAGAGAGATAGATAGATAGATAGAGAGAGAGAGAGAGAGAGAGAGAGAGAGAGAGAGAGAGAGAGCGGACAGAGATAGATGTGTTACACATAAGGGCCAAGAGCGACAGGTTTGAACAAGAGACAAGTCTGAAAAGTACCTAGAAATAAATGTCTGCTGTTAGTCGAGTTATTCTTTGTCTTGGTTTCCTTGCGATGATGTCTATATGTTAACACGTGCGTAACATTACATAAGCATCCACAATGCTGAACTTCATCCAAATCAATATTTATAAAATTAGGTATCTCTTTACTTATATATGAAGAAGGCACTTTGTCTCTGTGTGTGTGTGTGTGTGTGTGTGTGTGTGTGTGTTTGTAAATGTGTGTGTGTGTTCTTGTGAATTTCACACAAATATACTTTATGGGTCTGGGAATGTTTTTAGATGTTTTTTATTGGAATGCCTCCGATAAGTATCGAAAATCGATAGTAAAATATCCAATTAAAGAACAAACAGTCGCATTTTGACCCAAGGTACTCATATACAACCTTACACTACAAGTATATTTTATAAGTTTTATCATTTCACAATCAGAAAATCCACAGTACTTTCTTTTATAAGACAGGGGCGCGTTCAAAATGAATGTTTCGGTTTAGAATACAATTAGGCCATAGTATTTTAATTTAGCATTTTAAACTTTAATTCAAACCATTATATAAAAATAAATGTCTCAAATCAACAGTAGGTTCTCTACATGTGCAATGTAAACTGCAATGTATTCTAAACTAATTCACTTGCAATGAATCTTGCTTACTATGCACTTCGGTGTGTCCCCGACTGAAGTACGTAATCAATCAATTTGATTGAAAAAGAGGATATTTCACCACTTTTGACATGAAGAAAATATTGGAAGTGTGGAACTTTCATTGATCCTCATTCAATCTCGCGCAACGTCGGGTCTTCCTGCTAACATTAATAAATGTATTTATTTGTATGCATGCACACAATTTATACCTACACTAATTAACAGATAGTTATGAATTTTGGAACACAGTTGCTAGGAGTAACGAGTCCAAATGTAGGCTATATTTAGTTTAATTTCATTTTAACCAAGAAGAGTTAAATATGGTGTTGAAAACCATTATAAACATTCATATACCTCTGATTTTCGTGATTTGTTTTTTACAATAAACACTATAATTTAATAATTAAGTACACAATTTCCTATAAAAACTCATTTCACGATAAAGCTAGATCTCAGAATTAGATAGAATCGAGAAATTGCATCGACAACGGACAACGCCAGACCCAAAGTGGGTTTCGATATACTGCATCTCATCAGTGACGTGCTCCGACATAGGCGCGAACCGAGGTCGTCGCTATCATGAAGTGTGCAATACTGACGACTTAATCATATGGACCACGGCAGTAACTATCCATATGGGTTACCAGCAGTAACAATCTTAGTTGTATAGGACGCGTTGCTTGTCACATGTAGAATGTAGAACTGGATAAAAAATATAAGAATTTAAAAATCGAGGCATAGCCAATAGAAGGCGTCAGTATTGCACACTTCATGAGTGCGACGACCTGGGTTCTCGCCTAAGTCGGAGCACGTCACTGATGAGCTGCAGTACATCAGAACCCAATTTGGGTCTGGCGTTGTCCGGTGTCGATGCAATTGCTCGATTCTATCGAATTCTGGATTCTAGCTTTATCGTGTAAGGTGTATATGAACGGGTATTTATATATCAATTTATAAGCTCCTCTTAATGTCTGATATATATATATATATATATATATATATATATATATATATATATGTGTATCAAACTATCCTAATATATATATATATATATATATATATATATCAACCTATCCTAATATATATATATATATATATATATATATATATATATATATCAAACTATCCTAATATATATATATATATATATATATCAACCTATCCTAATATATATATATATATATATATATATATATATATATATATCAACCTATCCTAATATATATATATATATATCAACCTATCAACCTATCCTAATATATATATATATATATATATATATATATATATCAACCTATCCTAATATATATATATATATATCAACCTATCCTAATATATATATATATATGTATATATATATGTATATATATCAACCTATCCTAATATATATATATATATATATATATATATATATAAAAATACTGAAGGTTTTTCGAGGGGTACAGAAAAAAAAAGCCATTGCTAGCATCCCTTAGTATGAAATCAAGATGGTTGAGCTATTTTTGCATGCGTCACATCTTTCCGTAATTTTTATAAGCTTATCACGAACGATATTATTCCATCGGCTTATTAAAAAAATGAAAACCTGATTTCTCGTTTTTTTTCTCGAAAGTGAAACAAACAGGCGATGACTGAGAGTCAACACATTGTGTCAGATTTTAAAGTTTTCCCTGTTTGTGACATGCCGTTCTCATCTTTCTTCCGTTTTTGGTTTTCGTTTGGAATGCTATTTCTGCTTTTTTTTTATTTTAATACTTGAAGCGCAACCAAATACACCAAAGAAAGCATTTTACGCATGAGTTGCAAAAGAATGCGTAAGACAGTAAAGAAAAATAGGCATTTGCTGAAGTACAAAAAACAAAATATCAAAATATAAAGCAAAAAAAAAATAATAATAAATGAGTGTGGGAAAATTCTCTCTTTTGGAAATTGAAATGTGATAGAACACCTGCGCAGTAAATATATACATACATGATGATAATTGCAACGCCTTGTCAGACGAGTGCCACTCCCTCAGGCACTCCATGAGTCCAAAAATGACTTCCATCGCCACAGGACCATTTTTATAGACAGATCCCTGAGGTAGTATCTATACACAGATGATGTTACAGAGTCTTAGCTTTGTACGACCGCTAAGTCTCTCTCTCGGTTCAAAATGTTGAGATCCAGCAACAAGCAAGAGCAAGATAGCCAACAACATGTTAAACTGCAGACCAGCTTAATGCGGGTACTGGTCTCCCGCTTTATGTTTTTTTACATAAGAGATTTGCTTCTCCTAGAAAAGTTGCCTTCACCACGGCTTACAGGAGCCCTCTCCACCCTAACACACACATACATACACACAGACACGGTGCTAGTTGGCCGTTGACCCGGAAAAAGGGTTCATTCGCCCTTTGGAAGGTCTTGCTTTTAATCCTTCAGGGAGACTAGCCACTCTCCTCACCAAACAAGTTTGGTGGGAGAACCAGTTTAGTCGCCAGTGACCCGACCACACACACACACACACACACACACACACACACACACACACACACACACACACACATATATATATACATGCATATATATATATATATATATAGTAATCCACATACAGTACTTTTTCGCTGTATCACAGTTCATAAGTGCGGCTAGACAGGTTACTGCTTGAAGCCAGGATCGAAACCCGACCGCCCAACAAAGCTTCATACGATTAGGCTAGGTAGTGAATTAACGAAGTTTTGACATCGTCCAAATGCCTAAGCTCGATTTGTTTACACAAAAGGCGTCGCTTAGCTAATACCTGTTTGTATATCACTTCCGAATATGCCCAACCCAAAACAGAGAGCATAATAGTCATCCACATACAGTACTGTTTCGCTGTATCACATCTCCTATACATTTGTTGTTTTTGTGTGTATTGATATTCATATTAAAGACCCATAAAAAAATACAAGTTTGTTATACATGGATCGTTGAATTGCATTCACTAGCTAAAGTTCTAGCTAATTTGCATACTCTTATAAACATTCTAATTTTAATTAATTCCCTATTAAATTAAATAAGATACGTATTATATACGTATGAAGCCAGATTCAACGCATAGTTACAAAATAAACAGATGTTTATTTTGTTAGAAATTTATGTATAAAAAATATATATTTCGACGGAAACCATCATCTTCAGTATGGCGTATTTTTGTTTTTTTTGTTTTTTTGCAATGTTGTAAAAAAAAAAACCCGACATACTGAAGATGACGGTTTCCGTCGAAATATATTTATTAACTTAACATTAATTTATAACAAAATAAACATCTCTTTATTTTGTAACAATGCATTGGGTCTGTCTTCAAACGAATATAATTCGTATCTTATTTAATTCAAACTCAACCGACGTTTCTAAGGAACAAAATCTTAACGTTTATTAGTTTTTTCTGTTCTCTTATGAACTAATCCTCTACTAGTTTTTTCATTTTTTTTTTACTTCTGCATGAATATAATTACACGCAATCGTTCACTAAAGATAATCATCTTTAGTTAACGATTGTAATTATATTCATGCAGATATTCTATATGATTTATACTTACGTATTGTTTGCGTAAAATGGTTATATTAAACACAGACCTCTTTCTATATATTTATGTATGAGAATATATCTTTGTTTAAAAAAATTGTCTACCAAACTCTTCTGTCATTTTTCGATCTGCAGACATGAAACTTAATATATAGGGTATTCGAACTCATACGAACCTTTTTATTTGGGTTTTAGCCAGTGGCAGTGGAAAAATCGTTGAAAAAGTATGAAAATTAAAAAAAAAAAAAATGAAATTTGCCAGGTGAAGATCGAACGACGGCATTACGAATATGCATGCATAAGGTAATAGCTATTGATTCATGCTTTAATTTTTAGCCTTGCGGTTTATATATCTTCATAACTCAGGCATTAACGTCAAAGGAAAAAAAAGTAAGTCGTAAGCTAAACGTTTCTAGTTTCGATTCTCGGTGGTTGCGTACGCATTATTTAAAAAATAAACTTTTTAAATAATTACTATATGGTGGGTCCAACATAATATATTAATAAGGACGAAATTTGCATTAATCAAAACATCATATTAAGCGTATTCTACGACTGGGCAATGCCGGGTGGCCTGCTATTTTTTAAAAATTATAATCTGTGTGCTTCATACTAATGCAATTATTAGAGTTTGAGGATTTGGAGGAAATTGACTAACTCGCTTTACGCTTGTAAAGGCAACCAGACAGTGCAAATTAGAATTTCGTCACGTGAATAAATGAAGTCACTTTCAATATGGCTCCCACTTAACGACACAAAGTACAGCGAGTCGGAGCTTAATATACATACCTACGCACACATATGTTAGAGTGTCGCTAACGTTGGTTGCATCAGCATCTTACATATGCAAATGGCTAAGTTGGTTGCACGACGTGACATCACAACAGAAACAAAAATGACATACTTGAACGGGGAAACGGTGTTCAGAGTGGCACATGTTCCAGACGTGTTCGGAGAAGCAAACGTATTCGAGACGTCGTCAGAGAACGAGAGATGTTCGGGAAAGCACGTGTTCGAGGCACGAGGGTGACGTCACAGAAAGGACGCAAAGTGAAACGCAGCAAGAACAGGAGAAATGTACGGTTTAAAAGATTTAAAAAAAATGCGTTGGTAGAAATACCAGATATACAGGCTTTTGTTAAAAAAAGAAAGTGAGTCCTTTCTTACTCTTTCCTTGCGATGGAGTTTACAACGTATTGGGTCTGTTAAAACGTAACGACACTGTTAAAATGTATACACACTTACACACACACACACACACACGCGCGCGCGCACACACACACAAACACACACACACATATATATATGTTCCTATTTACAATGCCTCCCCACGGGACAGAGTTAGACACCAGGGTCGTTTTTTAACGTGGAGAAAAGGAACAAAAATAAAAACCGTCTCAGTCATGAAGGATTTCTCCTCCACTGACAGAGAGCAAGAAATTGAAGTGCAGCATCTGAAGAAGAGATACTACACTTTGATCTTGTCCCGAAGGCCATTGGCCGATTAATCGGAATCGTGAATTGGAAAAAATAAAAAATGAAATTTATGAAGGTATTAGAATCGGTATCGGAATCGGAAAAATGTCTGCCTATTTTCTTATGCCACATACAATTCTTTTATCTTTGTTTCATTGGATTTTGTTTAAAACAAACTCTTCCACTGCTGGTAGTAATAATACAATAACGAATATTTATTGATTTTAAACTATCAGTAAAACAAAAATCGATAGATCACCCCACCACACAAGTGTGTGCGAAGCATCAGGAGTTCAAGCGGATATGCTTCTGGCTTGTCATCCCGAATGAAGGCTTATAATGTTCCCATGAATAATGTTAATGACAAGGTGTTCGTAAAGTCAAGTCAACTCACGATGATCCATAAAATTGCGTGGCATTGATTGACATAGGCGACTGAAGAAAATCCGTATGTCTAAATAAAATGTTGGCAGCTAGAAATCGGAAGCTGATTGGTTATTTGCGTGCATTGAAAAATGACCTTGATTAGTTATCGAGTGACATAATATTTGCCATCAGCCGGTGTGAAGTTGTATTTGTTTGGCGAGCAGATACAGTATCATAAAGGCGTAGAAGAGAAAGGGATAACGTACAAAGTGACAGCACTTTTTTCCGTCTTGATTTTTAATTTCTATTTTGGAATTTTCTGCGGAGTGTCAGTCACTTTTTCTGATATTTGTTTGCGTTTTTTAAGCATGTGGTCATACGAGCCCTTTTTATGAAAGAGGAGAGAGATACGATAATTTCATCCACAGCAATGAAAGCAAGCATATAAAAGGGACACAATATGAGAAGAATGCCAAAAATATAACCACATCTCATAAAAACATTGAAATGAAATATTTTTTCAAATGAGAAATATTTAAGAATAGGAGAATTTATAGTGGGAAGTGAATTAACAGACAATTATTAATAACTAGTGGGGGCCACTGGCATTGCCCCAGTGTGTAGAGGTTTTATGGTAAGGTAAGGTAAGGTAAGCCCTAAAATTGTTTCAAAACTTCGTAAAAATGAAAATAGCAGCGAGTACCTGTGCGAGAAGGAAAAAAGTATTAGGCAGCCAAGGAGGCACGAACCTGTAACGCTAAGAGGAAAAGGAAATAGAAAAAGCGAACGGTTTAGCCGCCGCGATCATCGCGACATATGACGTCGCCGCCTGTTGAAATAAGCTTAGTCATTGTAAGGTCTATAATGACTTTGCAAAAATGTCGAGGAAAAAGTGACTCCTCCTTGTAAAAAAACGGCCAGTTGACGATCAAATGAATTAATGTATTTGCCCAATTTTCGGATATTTGTCGTCCGAGAGACTGAGCTTTCAAACGATACCAATTTTGTGAATGTTGGTCGCGCGTAGAGAAAGTCTTTGGCAGACATAAAAACACACATAGATTTTGCCTTTTATATTATAGATTAATTAAAATGAAGAGATATTATTTTATAATATAATAAATATTTAGCGAAACATGATTTTCTTCTCTACGTGTCTTAGAAACGTATGACCATACAACAGTTTCCCGCTTTTTTATGCAATCACCTTTATTACTGTTGTAATCTGAAAGATCTTTCAAGTTGAAGATGTTAAGCACTAAAAGAGTTGAGTATGCTGCATAGTTCCCCTCCACATCCACAGATTTTGTAGCCCCAACTTTTGATCGCCTCATCCACGTTCTCGGGCGTCTGGGTGTTTTCTGCTAGATCCAGAACTCCTCAAAGCAATGTGGACGAGGATTAGTATGGGAGATTTCCATAATAGTAGGAGGGAAGTTTATTTTATAATACCCTGGTCTTTTTCTGAGATGCTGTTCGATGATTGACATGGTTGAAGAATTTTCTTTTTAATTTCAGTTGTTATTTTGTAATTAAATTATATTTAGTTAATATTTAATAACAACACTATTAAAACAATTAATAAAAAATGTTCAAAGTATTAAAAAACAAAGTCTATAAGAGACTATGCAATGCAGAGATGTAACGGATAGACATAAACTTAAGCAAATTAAGATTTATAGTAGGAGTAAGCTGTGTGGATTCAATTTTATGGATAGAATATATATATATATATATATAATATTTATTAATTATTAATTAATAATTACTACGTAAGACTTACTTTTATGCCCGTAATAATTAATAAATAATATTTAAATAAAATAAAAAAGCAAATACGTCCTAAATTGTGGGCGAAAAAAATGCAAACAAAAGGCAAATAAACCTTTATTATAATAAAAAACGCTCAGGGAGCGGAAAAAAGAAAGAAATTAATCGCTAATAAAAAAATAAATCAAAATTCAAAAATCATATATATATATATATATATTGCATTGTATTATAGCCCTAATATTAATTAATGGGTTTTCGCTGAAACATGTATGCTTATGTGTAGCAATTTGTTTGTAAACTAAATTCACTTATATATATATATATATATATAGAGAGAGAGAGAGAGAGAGAGAGAAAGAGAGAGATAGATAGATAGATAGATAGATAGCATTGAAAGTTTTTAACCATAAAACTATATGAAATACTTATTTTTTTATCATTCGTTGGAAAACTATTTAGTCAGTAAGTCATTTAATCACCTGCAATCAATGCATTAAATTGCTCTCTAGAATTCATTATAGCCCTAATATTAATTTAAGGCATCATCAGTTGTTTACCATGAAACACTGTTTCGGGGATTTAAAAACAAAACACTATATTAAATCATAGCTCCCTAGCAGTGTTGATCAAACACCACCTCACTTAATCACAAAAACAAAAAAAAAAATTCAGATATTAGATCTATTTTCCTACTCTTGATTAATTTGGCTAGCCTATTCATGTTATAAAAAATGTCTTCCTTACCTGTGAGATTCGCCTGTTTCCAAATTCAAAATGGATATATTTTTTTTAATTTCCCCAGTGTTGTATTTATAAGATTAGGATTAATCCATTCTAATACTTATCACCCCCTACTATGATTAGTACTTTATATATTTACATTCTTATTTATTAAAAATTAAAAAAACATAAAAGTTAAATATATATATATATATATATATATATATATATATATATATATATTGTATAATACATTTTATACATTACTAATATAGAGTTGGATTTTCTTAAATCATATATTCTGGTTAATTTTATACGATTCAAATGCATCATGCTTTATTCAACTGTTTAATTATTTTAGTTTTATTCCCACATTGTTTTATCATCCTTATTACTAAACTAGAAACTGGAGGTATAAAAATCTATCAATTTTAAGGTAACGCGAGCTATTAGACTGTATATATATATATATATATATATATATATATATATATATATATATATATATATATATATGAAATTTTGGTAAAACTCAAAGATATACTGTTTTTTCATAACTTTCTTTTATTCCATCGTGAATTTTCTTATTACAGCTGTTTCGTTTGCAGGGTGACACGCCCTTGATTTCATGTACTCGCTGGAATCGTCCAACCTATCAACTCATCAGATTCATTATATATATATATATATATATATATATATATATATATATATATATAATTCAGATGAACATATCCTGGTTCAAAAAAAAAAAATATTGATCGAAATAAGCACCATCGAAATCAACATATTTTGCCAACGCAAAACAGATGTATTTATGCCAGTAACGTAAATATCTTGCGATCTGCGAACGATAAAGACGCTGAAAGCGTTTTTGATCTCATTTTGGTTTTTTAAGCATTTTTCACGCAGAAACTTGTCGAGATACTTGACAAGTGGTACTTAATAGGTGCGAAGTTTTGAGAGTATGACGGATGAGGCAGAGTTTCGTAGCCCAATTCGATCAACTTCTGCGAGGTTTATTTAGCAATGTATGTGAAGACATTGTCGTAGAGGAGAATTGAACCATTTCTGTTGACTAATGCTGCGTGTTGTTGTCAAAGATTCTGATGCATTTCATTCTTTGGTTGACAGTACTTCACCACCGTAATGGTTTCACCGGCATTCAAAACTCTGCAATGTATAAGACAAGTCGCAGTCCATCTAATGGTCAGCATGACCTTCTTTTGGTGCAACTCTGATTCAGAAAATGTCGTGGAGCTTCGTCGGCGTCTAGCCAATGAGCTGAGCGTCGTAAAGAACCCACTTTTCATCGGAAGTCCCTACCCGGTCCACAGACGGGCTATTATTGTTGCGTGAAGAAGGGAATATGACATTTCATAACGGCGTTTCTTTTGGTTGTTTTCCAGTTCTTGAGGCACCCATTTATCGAGTTTTTTTGTCTTTTCAGTCTCTTTCAAGTGGATTGAAATCGTCGTATACGTTACGTATTATCAGGAAACAAGTTCTCGAAGAGTTGTGTGTGGATTGGTTTCAATTAAAGCTCTTAATTGATTGTTGTCAACATCTGATGGCTGGACACTACACTCATAATCTTCAAAACTTTCGTCGCCACCAAAAAATTTCTTAAACCACTAATGTGATGCGCGTTCAGTTATGGTTCCTGGGCCAAACGCTTCGTTGATAACGCGAACTGTTTCAGCAGCATTCCGGTCTAGCTTTAATTGAAATAAGAAAATGGTATAAATAAATAAATAAATAATACTCATCTAAATAATAAATTCCTATTAAATAATAAATTCCAATGAAATAATAAGTTTTTGCGAATTTGCTTTTTTCCATCTTGTATTCAATATTCTAAAAAGAAAACATAACTGTTTAAAAACGATTGTAATTTAAACGATGAGATAGAGCAATAAACGCTATTTAAAATTATATATAAAATAAAGGCATATAAAACAAACACTTTTTTTTAGAATAGATTGTTTGAAATCTAAATAAAAAAATCCGCAAAAACTATATTCTCAACCTAATATTTCGGGAAATATACCTTCGTCTATCATGTGTTAATATTTCGGGAAATATACCTTCGTCTATCATGTGTTAATATTTCGGGAAATATACCTTCGTCTATCATGTGTCAATATTTCGGGAAATATACCTTCGTCTATCATGTGTTAATATTTCGGGAAATATACCTTCGTCTATCATGTGTTAATATTTCGGGAAATATACCTTCGTCTATCATGTGTCAATATTTCGGGAAATATACCTTCGTCTATCATGTGTTTGACTTTCAAACGTGCATGCTAGGGCTACTGCAAATGAGTAAACGAGGCAAATTTCGCAGAAATTGGGAATACATTCATTTGTTTTAAATTTATAAATTATTTAACCTTAAAATTGATAAATTATAAAATAACAACTTAATATATGTTTAATATGTCTACCAAATATGTTAAAAATATATTTTTCTGTATTATTTAGATGAGAATTGATAATTTGTATTATTAACTTAGATTACGTTTTAACATTTATACTAGAATTGTAAGCTACCATAACGGATAAATAAAGTACTAGATAAAGTCCAATCCTGACTTGAAATGGAACACGTATATCAAATCCATTGCCAATGTCGCTGGAAAATGGTGTGATCCCTTTTACCGCTCCAGTAGATATCTCACTCCATGCAATTCCCTACCTATATAAAAGCCAGGTACGGCCAAGATGGAGTACTGTTGCCATATCTGGACAGGAGCTGTTAGAAGCAGTTTATCTGTTCCTAAACCTAAATGTAGATTCCATGAACAAAGCTTCTTTCTTAGAACTGCACGCATGTGAAACTCTCTTCCGATTGCATGCTTTCCAGCTGACTACAATCTGATTGTCTTCAAGTCCAATGTAAACAAGTTCTTTATGAATCGCCCCCCCCTAAGTAATCCGATTTACAAAATTCCCACTACTTATGTTTACTATGCTATAATCACATTAACTAATGTATACCTATTAACCTTTATCCTCGAGTGGCCTCCGCGCATTAATAAGTGGTGATTCCTGTGTAAAAAAAAGTGACACTTTTCTAGGGTTTAAATGTTTCATTCTTTAGCTCGAGCGATACTCATTGCTTCCGACTTCTACCTTGCTATGATTGACGAAACAAGGGCATTCTACCCCAGTGGATTAAATAAAGGGCGCCGTTCCAAATTCAGTACAGTTTCCTGAATTAGATAGAAATATTCCAGACTTCGACAGGATACACCTAAAAAGCTTGGAAATTACATTAACTAGAATGTCCATAATCATTATATTGTATGTATCCGAATGGCATTGTTGGCATTGTTGGCATTGGTTTCTCCGATATTTTCTAAGTCAGAATTATTTCTAGAAGACATCATGCGGGACGTAGAAAAAGTGATTTTTACGGAATAAACTGGATTCGAATTTGGAAGACCGGACCATCGCCACCGCACAGTCAAAACGTTGTGAGAATAACAGTCAAGATAGACACCGTAGTCCGAATAATCCAAATAAACAAATTATTTGCTTAAAAAACTAAACATCAAAGTGCACTTGGATGTGCTTAAGAGTGCAGTGACCCATGCTGCAATCAGGAGGCCGCTGAAAAACCCTGGGTGTAGCAGCAGGCTCGGCGCCAGCCCACAAATCCAAAGAGACCCTGATTGGCCCCAGAAAGAGTGATACGACTTGTACTCGTCTTTCACTGTCCCCTCTTCCCACGACCTAAACCCGCTGGACTACTTCCTTTGCACATACGTCAAGAACATCACCAACATGACCTCCCACACTACCAAAGCCAACCTGATCGCCAACATCTGCCGGCGCTTGTGGAAAAGTCATGCTCCTAGTTCCGGACCCGTATCGAGGCGTGATTGAGGCTGAATGCGGCTACATTGAATAGATGTCAGCTCTACTGCATAATCAAGTTACCTGAATTCATTATTTTTAATAAAAATTTAAAATAAAGCTGTAAGTGTCGTATTCTTAGAAACGAATATTTTATTGTTCCATCCTGTAATTAACCATTTCAGATATGGCAGTCCTGACAGTGTGAATACTTTTCATTTAATGTCATGTATCTATTTTATTTATTTATTTATTTATTTTACAATACAGCAGTATAAATACAATACGTTTATGGTTCATGCTGCGGAAGAAAAAGCACAAATGCGCAATGTTTTCGCAACTCTGGATCACAGATGAACTTGTGACTCAAAAAGAGATAGGCCGGAATAAATTTAAGGCTCGCTACGGCTAATAAGGAAATAGCAACGCCTATGATCAATAACTTCGAGAAAGAAGCTGCCAATCATATTCCAGAGGCCGACAAGTAAAAAGTGAAACACGTCAAAAGGTAAAGCCACGATGACGTGACAATTTGTCAGCCGAAAAAAAAAAAATGGAGATGGTTTCTTTGATTAAAAATGGTATTTTTTCTTATATGCAGCAAGAGAAATCCGTTTTGCCAGCGACTTCGCCCGGTATGTCCATGCCTACTACTGACCTCTACACAGCTTGTGTCAGCCTTAGCGAGAAGAATATGGAAAGTAAGGAAATAAATCATATATTTAAAAAAAATACCAAGTTTTTATTTTATATTCACCATTCTTAACTTATTAGTAGGGTTAGGACAACAGCATATTCTTTTCATTGTTTTGACTCTCCAGTGTATCCGTTGATATCTTATATGCTGTTATATAGAGTAAGGTGGTTCTCAGTCGATTAATTGTGTCTGACTATGTCGGATATATACTTGGTTGGTTTGTTTTTTTGTTTTACGGCATATCAACCCTTTTCAGGTTATTTAATGTCGAATCTGGTGATTTTGAAGAACGATTTTTTAATATAGTATATTTGTTTTTTAAGTAATATTCTATTTAACCCATAGTTGGGACCCTAACAGGTGCTACCACTCCGGGTCAGAGTGGACCTGGGAGCAATGCCAATTAAAGGGTGGCTCCACACTCCCTAAGGCCTGCAAGCTGGGGCCCTCACTATCGGATATAGTTTAAGGTCATCTCCAGGACCAGATATATATTTGAGAGTCAGACCTATTAAAAGAATATGATGTTGTCATAGCCCTAATAATGAGTTATTAGTCGCTAATTAATTCTCTAACCTTGAAAAGAACTCTTCTTCTTCTTCTTCTTCTTCTTCTTCTTCTTCGTCTTCTTCTTCTACTTCTTCCTCTTCGCGTGTATTTGAAGCATATAACAAGACAATTTCAGATTTTTACGCAGTCCTTTGCATTTTTTCTATCGTATATGAAAATGGATCCTTGACTAGAATTCTACGACTTGAATGCTGAGAAAGCAAATATCTCGATATAGACTAGAATTATCGCTCTTCACGAATTTGTCAAAAATACAACGTATGCAAAATGAGTTGCCGATCTCCCTGACATGGCATCTGTTAAAGCTATTTCTCTGATCTACTGGTCTTGTAGTGAGCTGCATAAACGAAAACTCAAGATAATTATTTGTTTATTACCGGTTGTTCGTTATCAGGTTATATCATGTTATGTTTCAATTTTGTAAGAAAAAAAACGGATAAATACTTGAGGAAGGAAATTTAAAATACTATTATTTGCCCCCCCCCATATATATATATATATATATATATATATATATATATATATATATATATATATATATATATTGCAAAACAGCTCCACAAGCATGTAAAAAGTTCGGTACATTTTTATAGATCCGTCTAGTTATGCAGAAAGAAACGGTTATATATATATATATATATATATATATATATATATATATATATGCATATATATTTTCTTTTTCTTCTTTAGTTATTACTTTTTTCTTGTTTTTTTAAATCGTCTTCTTCTAATATCGTCTTTTCAAATCATAATAACCACTTTTGTCTAAGTCTGACATGATACGATTCGGTAGCGGAAGCATGTGTAACTAAACCGATAAAACGGTAATAAATTAATATATATATATATATATATATATATATATATATATATAAACGGTAATAAATTAAATATATATATATATATATATATATAAAACGGTAATAAATTAATATATATATATATATAACGGTAATAAATGAATATACATATATATATGTATATATATATATATATATATATAAATAATTATTTTTACAGTCAAACAACGTCTCAGTTCACAAGAGCCATGACAGCCAACAAACCGGAGATTCAAGACTCACCAGTTAGACGTTCGGATATGGAAATAATTATATAACCTCCACAAAATATGCATAATTTTGTTAATTGTTTAATATTTTAGTATTTGAAATATTTATTTATGGCATTTAAGCTACACAGAATGTTCCGCGTTTTATCCTCGTGAGCCTGACGAATTCACGCGAGGATGAAATGTGAAATATTCTGTGTAGCTTAATTGCCACATGTATTTTCATAACTTACTTACTATTTATTATTCAAACACTACCATGTTTGAGTATATGGTTAAATGGCGGTTTTAGTCATTTAGAACTGCTTTAAAGCTTCACCGTTCACTCATTTTCGATCAAATTTCAAACCATTATTACAGTAAATAGATCACCTTCTCAGTTATATTGTGAAAATAATAATTCAATTCCGTTCAGTAAAACAAAAGTTATTATGAATTTACTGGTGTTCAAAATCGTAAAAAAACGTAAGGAGGTGAGAAATGTTTGTTATGATTGCTTTCCATAGCAACCACGTTGCTTCAGCGATTACTTTTGCTATCAATTCACCACTCTTGCGAAAAGAGAAGTAACAAAAGACACAGAGAGAATGAAAGAATGAAAGAGAAATAATTGTGGGGGATTTTATTGAAAGCAGACGAGTGCCGTACATTATTATTACATAAGTGTATGTTATGTTTATGGCGGCAAAAATAAGACTGAAATAAAAAAAATAACAAGTGAATTTACTAGAAGCCTGAAAATATCATGGATTACAATAGAAAAATGCGAGCATGAAAAGTAATATGGTTTAGCTAAAACATGGAAAAGTAAAGGGCTAGTTGCTAAAACTGGAAAAAAAAGGGCAAGATATTCTAATAGAAATATAATAAATTTATAACTTAAAACATCAAGTTATAACATATAATCAATTCTTAATGTTGCAATATTTTAAGTTATAAATTTAATATATTTTTTCGAGAATACCTTTTCTTTTCCAGTTTTAACAACTAGTCCTTTACTTTTCCATGTTTAAGCATAACCATATCTTTTTTATGCTTGCCTTTTTCTTTTGTAATATATATATATATATATATATATATATATATATATATATACCCTATTTTGAAGAATATTAATGACAAACCTTTACGATGTTCTTGATGAGTTTTTACTCGTTAAAAAATAAATTTCCTTAAAGAAATCTAATGACTTATCGAACGTTTATTTCTCTTTTTGGAAAATTAAAGAAGAGCTTGTCCGTCTTAATACTTTTTGAACAGACCCTTATTCTCGAATGTATTTTGGCATTTATAGATGGTGAGTCATTTGCAGAAAAAAAAAACAATAAAAAAAACAAAGAAAGAAAAAAAGAAACATTATTGAGAATAGTTAATGATATATTAATCGTTCATTCAAATCTTGGAGAACTGTTTTTGCTTGAATCTTCTTGACTTGCGCAAACTTTAATGTCGGTCATATTTTTTGTGCTTCAGGCCGACATTCATTTCCCGACACACGACTTCGCCTTGGTTACAGCAACGGCTAATGTGAATATATTGCTAAAACGAGGCTTGCAATAAGAGACGTAATAGAAGAAATGCATTATCATATTAACATTGCTCTTGCGGTCATGTGCAGAATAATAATATAACTGTATGTGTTGTTTAGTAAAAAAATAATCTCTTTACACCATTCTGGCCTGACACAAGCTATCTAATGGAACACGTGAAACGGAAAGAGACAGTTACAATGGCACTGATGAACGAGACAGCTTCCAGCATTCTCAAACGACCTATCGATTATTCATTGTGTGTGTTTTTTATATCTCGATATTAATAATAGACGTTCTGTTACACAACGAGGAACATTGTTTGCATGAACGAGTCTGAGTGACACCTAAGAGGCAGGGATGATCCCAGCACGGAAATCGCTGGAACCACGTAACTTCCGGACGAGAATTTTGTTGTCTCTTTCAGTGGCGAAACTTGAAACAAAAGTGACACACTCAAGATGTCGTCCTTAATGTAGTTAAGTGTAACGAGATAAATTCTCTACGTAAAGTCTGATTAGTACGTGAATAAGTGAATACCAGATGTTTGTGAGAGGGTTCTCTGCTTATTCCGGCAGTGTTTCTAGTCATCCTGGACTTCTGTTTGCCACTAGACTCAAACAATTAATATGTATGTAATAGTAGATTGTGCAATATACTCCCCACGCAAGCACTCTGACAGAGAATTTGCATTGTCTCTCCAAACTAAACAGAAGATTACTACGCATTCTATTGTTCCTGTTTATTTCCACTAGTGTAGGGACGATTAATCAGAATTGAGATCGGGAATCTGAAAAAAAAAATCGACACTTTTTGAAATATCGAAATCAGAAAAAAAAATTGAAAAAATATTTTCTGATTTCCAAAACAATTCTTAAATTGTTTTTAATGTGGGGGGGGGGCAAAAGTAGTGTTTATTATAAAAAAGGTATGGCACAAGATGTAGGGATTAAATGTATCATTGATATGAACAGTACAACATTTCTAGAAGTTGTTTATAGAAAGGGAGCAACAAGCGGCATATTTGGTAATCTTTGACTAGAAAAATAAAAACGTGTGTGGGGGGGTCTATATATTATTTATTTATTCTTTGTTCTCTTTTACAATATTCTATTTAAAAATAAGTTACTCTATTCTCTTAAAAAAATAATGTCTCCATCGACAATATTCAATTGTTGATCAAAAAGTCAGTTTAATTTGAACTAATGCAAATCGGCTTTGTTTTGAAAGAGAAATAAATATTTAGTTCTTTCAGCACTTTCATTCAATTATCGGTTATGGAGACAACATTTTAGAAAAAAAAATAGTTAGAAGATTTACACCCTTCCCACTAAGTGAATTTTTACTTTTGCGAAAATATATGAACACATGACACGGTAATAAAAAAAAAACAACATGTAAAGCTACGCACTTAAAAATTTAAAAATAACAGGAATTTGTATCGGAATCTGGAATTTAGAACAGAATCAGTAACTGTATCG